>NC_085845.1:158933637-159234580 GCF_035594765.1 Anolis carolinensis
ATGAATCCCTTGCGAAGGTTTGACTCTATGAACTCCCTGAGAGCTTCTTGCTCCGGTTCAGTCAGGGAGTAGAGATGTCCTCGCGGGATCGGGGCCCCCTCCAACAAGTCAATGGCACAGTCATAAGGTCTATGTGGGGGTAATCTCTCGGCTTCTTTTTCATTGAATACATCCCAATATTCTGAGTACTTCTTGGGCAAGGTGATAATGGGTTCAGTGTCTGTGGCATGGCAGACCTTGGCTACAAGGCAATGGTTTTGACAATATTTTGAAGCAAACTGCAGTTCTCTGTTGGACCAGGAGATGCTTGGGTCGTGAAGTGTCAGCCATGGAATTCCCAAAATCACAGGGAAATGGGGAACCTCGGTAACAAAGAAGGAAATCTCTTCCATATGTTCCCTTATCCACATTCTGGTGGGTTCCGACCACTGGCTTACGGGACCCGTCTTGAGGGGGCGGCCATCGATGGCTTGCACCACACGGGCGTTCTTGAAGTCATGATATTGTAATCCCAGAGAGTCGGCATACTCTCTATCAATGAAATTGTTTGTGGCTCCTGAGTCTATCATGGCATGGACCATGACGGGCCCTTTTTTTGCTGACCACAAGGTGACCACTAGAAGAAATAGGACCCCGGTTGGCGGCTCTTGAGTGGGTTTTTTGACCGGGTTGGCGAGCCTCTCTACGCCCGGTCGCTGGCTTCCCCCGCCGGCTGTGCGCCAGCTGCCTCAGACGCCTTCGTCTCCGTGGAGGCCGCCGCCGCCAGACGGGCGGCGGGCTTCCCCTTGGCTGGGCACTCTCTGGCGAAGTGGCCCCCGTTTCCGCAGTACCAACAGAGATTTAGGCGTTGGCGGCGGGCCTTCTCGGCGGCATCTAATCTGGGACGCACATTGCCCAACTGCATCGGCACCTCCTCGCTCCCTCTGGGGTATGGGGCTGGTGGCGGGGGTCTCCATACTGGACGCGGCTGGACGCCGGTGGGAGCGGGAGGTTTCACCCCAGCTCTACCGCTCTGGCCTCGGACCCATTGTTTTCTGTTGGCAAGCATGACTTCAGCTCGTAAACATTGATCAATGAGTGCTTCAAGAGAGTGGGGAGGATCCACCTTGGAGATTTCTTCCAGCATCTCAATGTTGAGACCCTCCCGAAATTGTCCTCTGAGGGCTACATCGTTCCAGCCGGTGTTGTGGGCCAGCACTCGGAACTCGGCTATGTACTGGGACAAGGGTCTGTCCCCTTGGGAGAGGCGCCGGAGTTTGTGGCCGGCTGCCTCCAAATTGTCCTCGATTCCCCAGGTCGCCTTAAGGTGGTCCAAGAAATGTTGCGCTGACCTTAGATGTGGGGAGACTTGGTCGAACAGTGCCGTCGCCCAGTTGGCCGCTGGCCCGTCCAAGAGACTGTAAATCCACGCCACCTTGATGTCTTCTTGGGGAAACTCGGCAGCACGGGCCTCTAGATAAGCCTGGCATTGGCGACGGAAAACATGAACCTTAGAAGCTTCTCCAGAAAACTTGGTTGGCAACGCCATGGCCGGGAGACGGATTCCGCGCTCCTTCAAACCCCTTATTTCCCCATCCTGCGCATTGAGCTTGTCACGGATGCGGTCCACTTCATCCTTGTCGATGGTGTAGCTGAGTGGCTGGCCACCCGGCACGGTTCCGGTAGACATTCTGGCCTAGGTTAATTGGTGCTTAGGGTGGCGGAGTCAAACTGTCACGACCCAGGCTGCAGAGCACCAATAACCATACACAGAGGCCAGAATCTAACTAATATCTTTATTGAAGGAATATATAAAGTTAATAAAAGCAAGTGTATGAAATAGTCCAGAAATAGACCTTTCGGGAAAGGTCAAAATTAGTCCAAAGAAACAATGTCCAATATGAAATATTAAGGTCCAAAGTTGTAATCCAATAACCGAAACACTCACTTTGCCAGGCAAAGTGAGGGGAGATGACAAGGTCTTTTAGTCCGTGAAACTTGAGCGAGGCTAGGAAGTAACTTCTTGGGAAAACGAGGCTTGATTCAAGGCAACAAGGAAACAAGGAACAAGAACAAGATCCGTGGTAATTTCTTGGCAAAATCCGGGAAACAAGACGAGGCTGAGTCTTAGAAAGCAAGGCAGGATTCGTGGAGTAAACAAAGCTGGGAACGAAGGCTTGGCGACAGGAACGGAGGCTTGGAAGCGGAGTAGCTGTCCACACACGCTACTCCGGTTGCTGACGAATTGACTCCGCAAGATCCCTTTGTGGGTAAAACACCTAAATAGGGTCCCGTTTTCCCGCCCAAGAGCAGTTCTCTGGAGAACCAGAAACGAAAGCTATTTTCTGAGTCCAGATGCATGACTCCTTAAAGTTTCCCATGGGAAGCAGGCTTAATCAGCTGAATGCTTAGCAGCTATCCTAGCACTCCTGCGAGACGCCTGATCGACTCCTCTCTGTTGTTTACAAAAATCATGGCGAGAAAACGTAGGAGATTTAGGCTCAGGGCTTGTTTGACAGACTTCTGGAAGACAAATCTCTTGCAGGTGCAAGGTTTCCAAATCTGGCTGGGAAAGTTCCAATTCTGACTGAAACGGCGAAAAACCCAGGTTTTCCTCTTCATCTGGCACCACAGTGCCAGGAATGGGACTACATTGCCCATGGGTCATCACAGAAGTGTTCAACTTGTTATTTTGTGATATGAAATCCAGCATCTATATCTCATTTGCTGTGTCATACTAATAATACTTTATTTTTAGCCCACCATCATCTCCCAAAAGGGACTTGGGGCAGCTTACAAAGCACTTGTAATGGAACAACGCATATGGTGCAATAAATACATATCAATATAAAAGGAAAACATAATTTACATCATCAGTACATAAAACAATACCACAACAAAATCAATCAACCCTAAAATAGACATCAATAAAACGTTATGGTAATTATAAACATAAAATGAATAACAACCAACCAGTCATATAAAGTTCATTCAGTGAAAACCAATGGATCTACAATTTAAACCTTTTGGGCTCTATACCTATTGGAAAACTTGCTTAAAGAGCCAAGTTTTTAGGTTGGACCGAAAACATTGGAAGGTGGGAATTAGTCAAATTATTATTCTTTGGCAGAGAAGGTTAAATGTTCCTCTTGAAATTTAGATGCTTATTTCTTACGTGATATTTTCTTCAGATCTTCTAAGCATCTTTTGTTTGATGTAATGTACAGATTTTTAAAAAGTATTCTATGCCACCATTTGCTGATTGGAAAAAAGTGAAATTCATAAACTCTATAATTATGCAGAACATTCCCCCAGTTTCCTTCAATCATTGTGCATCCTTGGAGGACCACAGAACATTTTTACATGTGAAGGTAATATTCATGAGAAATGGTTTCAGGCTGATTTTGGCATTAGTCTCTACAGCAAGTTCTACTTAATCTGAAGAAAAGAAAAGCTCATAGGAATTTGTCTTTGTGATTGTCTGACATGTCTGTAGATAATGAAGTTCACCTTTGGTCCTTAGTGAAATAAATTTATTAGGTTTTGATCACTAGGTTGGAATTTCATTGCTTTTTGAGGAAAGAAAAGATAATCAAACATGCTTCTAAAATAGTGAGTTTTTAACATGCCATTCTGTTTGCTTATAGCAGTGGTCCTTAACTAGTGGGCCGTGGCCCAACAGTGAGCCTCAAGAACGAAAATCTGGGCCATGAATCTCCTTCCAATTTATTTTATTTTATTTTCTGCTCCTTTCCATCAAGCCCTGCCATTTGCTGCGCCACCTGTCATTCCTTCCCTGCTTTTTGAGCAGCAGGCCAGCTGGGTCCCGCTCCCTCCCTGTTACCAGGTGACTCCGCCACAGCTGGAAGTACTCCTCTCCTCCTCTGTGGACAAAGGGAGCCCAGACCCATTCTCTCTCCTTGAGTTCTCATGTCCTTCCTGTGAAGCTCCGAAGGAACAGGGTGCCATGTGAGGCTTCTTTGGGGAAGGAGGGAAAAGAGATGAAGGTAGGGCAGGCCTTGTGTGGCCTGCTATGCTCCCAGAATGCTCAACCCTTGGGCAAAGGAAGGAAGAAAAGAGCCTCTGACAAGGGTCTTCTGGGAGTGGGAGACCCACATGAGGCCTGGGGGTGGGTGGGGCTGGGGCTGCAGTGGGGAGCCTCTCTGGAAGAAGAGGGAAGGGTTTGGTAAGAGAAGCCCCCTCTTCACAGGAGACAGCCTCCCTTTCACAGAAGATAGCCCCCCATCCCCATCTCTCCTGCCCCTTCCTCTCTCCCAAGCTGCTCTCCCCAAGCTGTTCTGTCCCAATCCCTATAGGATACAAGAGCCAGGGAGCCAGGTTAAAACCACTGCTTTCCATGGGATCTTATGGTTCTGCATCAAAGCCCATAGGATGCAAGAGAGAACAATCCAGGTTAAAACCATTGCTTTCCATAGAATTCATGCTACACCACGCTTCAAGACAAAACTTCATTCATTTGTAATTAGAAATATATATTTCACAATATATAATTACATATTGTTTTTGTGAGTAATCACTATGCTTTAATTATGTTCAATTTATAACAATGAAAATACATCCTGGATGTCAGATATGTGCATTACAATTCATAACAGTAGCAAAATTACAGTTATGAAGTAGCAACAAAAATAATTTTATGGTTGGGGGCGGGTCACCACAACATGAACTAAATTAAGGGGTCACGGCTTTAGGAAGGTTGAGAACCCACTAGTTTATAGACTTATGTGAAACTGGTCTTTATTACTACAGTAGAGCCCTGGTTATCCGAGATAAAGGGGCGGGCCCAACCTTGGATAACCAATCTGCTTGGATAGGGTGACGGCTCGCCAAGGGACATCTCCCAGGATCTCCCTCGGCCAGGCCCTTGGTGGAGGAAAAATTTCTGCCAGCAAGGGCCTGGCCGTGAGAGATCTGGGGTGCACGCCACGTTTTTCGGAGGGACAGGCCCTTGCTCCAACAAGGGCCTCTCCCTCCGAGAAACAAGGAGTGTGCCGCTGGTTTTCCCTGGCCAGGCCATTGCTGGAGGAAACTCTTTCCTCCAACAAGGGCCTGGCCGAGGGAGATCCGGGAAGACGTCCCTCGGCGAGCCCTCGCCCCTTGCGAAGCAGCCCATGAGCGCTGCTGCAGCAGCAATCGTGGGGCACTTCCAGGTCGCTTCCTCCTCCCTCTCCCTCTCCCTCTCCTTTTCTCGGGCTCCCTTCACTCGAAAGAAGGAGAGGGAGAGGGAGGGAGAGGGGTGCCTCCGGTGGTGCCTCGGATAATATGGAAGCTCGGTTAACCGGGGCTCTACTGTATATCCTAATTAAGACTAGGCATTAAGCTCATATTGAGACTTTACTATGTTAATCTGCAGTAGAGGCTGTCTTTAAATGATCTTCTGTGGGTAGAAAATTATTTTCCAAATGGAGTAAAACTATCATAAAAGAGCATAGGAAAAGTAAGCTACAAACTTTCCACCTGACATGGAATTTTCTGTGTGTAGGATTCAATTTTTTCATAAATGAATATTCTATCATATGAATACACCTTCTGTGGCTGCCTGAAAAGAGGTGTCCTATATTATGCTGTGATGCATGTTTAGAATTCCAGTGGCAAAATGAACAGAACCCAATTTTATGTGTACAATTGTAATCCCTCAATATTTTTGTCAAGGGGTTGCTGTGAGGTCCTCACAACTTCTGAGGATGCCTGCCATAGATACAGGTGAAACACCAGGAAAGAATGCTTCTGGAACATGGCAATACAGCCTGGAAAACTCACAACAACCCAGTAATTCCAGCCATGAAAGCTTTCAACAACATATTTGTCAAGAATTATCTTCTATACGAGAAGAACTTTAATATATGGTAATAGTCAAAAGCTGTATGACCAAAAGATCTGACAAACTGCTGTTTTTAGCAATCAGAATGAGAAAGTGGAAAATAATGTAATCTTCAGTCTCCAAATAAAAGTACTTTGGATTTTTAAAAATAATGTAAAGCTTTTAACATTTTTTTGTCAGATTCAATATTGTTCATCAATAGAACCCAGACAGTGTTCTGAATGAGTTAGATGTTTTAAATGCATATATCATTCTTTTTCTGTTTGATTTGACAGAGTATAGACAGTCTTTCAAATGTTGGTGTAATATCTTGGACTAGTTGCTGAATTAGTTTTCGATTTTGTGTTTTTCCAGAGCAGGCTTAATTTCAGCTGCCTCTTCCATGTACTATTATAGTTTAAATCACCAACGAGACTGGAAATATTAAAATGGTTAGATAAATTGTTTTGCTGAAATGACATGCCTTATTAAAAGAAAAGCTTTATCTTTAAGAGATTGCATTGGTTAAGTTTTTCTTCTTTTGTAACAATTTTATTATAGTGCTTTTATAAACTGGAAATGCATTGCTGAGGACCCAGTGTATAGAAGGGAGGTAGAAGACTCCATAACCTGGGGATTGATTGGGAGGTGAAATTACACAGCTGAAAACATCATCTTGGATGGTCAGGTAGATAGATAGATGATAGATAGATAGATAGATAGATAGATAGATAGATAGATAGATAGATGACCCTCAAAGCTGATGCCTTCGGTTGTGTAATTTCACTTCTTAAGTACATGTTTATTTTATTGGCTATAAACAAATGATGAATGTGATTGTATTGTTTGTCTCTTCATGCTTACTTCACTGTATTGTCCTGTCATGCCTGGGGCTTAGAACCTACTTCAGATTCTGAAGAGGAATGCATCTTTGAATGATCCCTTAAATAGGAGCATTTAACTAGCTCTTGAAGACTAAGCAGATGTTTGCAATTCCCTTATTACTATGCATAAGACGGCATATTTCATGGGAAAATCATATCATTGATTTTCCATAGTTACTTGTCAAATTCTAGAGTTGAATGCAAATAGTGCAATCTCATTAGGTGTGCTTTGGTTTACCGCCCTCCTCCCCTCAGGCCCAAGATGGCCACATGCATATTCACAGGGCAGCCTTTGCCTTCAGGAGGGGGGAACACCAGAGATCATCACAGCTGTTGTCAACCACCTTCCATGGCCTGGAATTGATGTATTAATGTGTACTCAGCAGCTTTGAGGTTTGGGTGGGCAGAGCAACAAGGATCTCCCTTGCTAACCACCTCTGGAAGCCTACCAGTGCATAGGTTTCAGGTGATGGTTGATGATACCCATCACTGCTGTTTGGCTCTCAACATAGCTTTGGGAGGGTGAGACCACAGGGCTCCTAGTCAACCTCTTTTCCCCAAAAGCCAGCAAGTTTGTAGATTTCATGCGATTGTGCAGACCGCGATTGTGCTACTTGGCTTTCCCCATCTTTTTGGAATGGCAAGGCAAGGTGTAGGGTTCTAGGCAAGGCTCCTAGATCCCTACACACTCCTCCCCAAGCTGATGTTCATATTCATAGGCTTCATGGGGGAAAATGTGACAGGTTGCTGCTGCTTTGCAGTCCCTCCCCTTCTGGCTCCACAAGGAAGATGTTTGTCCTGCCCCTGAAGATATTTGCTGTTTTCAACTTTTGTTGGGTTTGTATGCCCCTAACCCTTACAAATGTGGAGGGCTAACTGTACACATGGATCATCTTTCTAAAGGCACTACAAGCAGCATCTCTGTAATGAGATTTCTACTGGGATGCAATATCATGAGACTCATTATTGAAAAAAATGGGATTCTGCTCAGGCTGTGACACTCTCGACTTCAGCCCCCAATTTTATTCTCAGTAGTTAGCATTTCTTTGGTATTTCTAACTTCTTCTTTTTCTTCTTCTTCTTCTTCTTCTTTTTTTTTTTTTGGAAAACTCTATATTTTATAGCCACGGGTAGTTGTAACATGTTCCTTGGTATCTGAAACACAGAAGAGTTACAATAGATTTCCCTTCTGAGGGGTAGATTTCCTTTCTGAGGGGTAGATTTCTCTCACTTCCTGTTGTCTCAGCCCCGTTCATTTGCAAGTTGGATGTTTGTAACTCGGGGACTGCCTGTAATGGATAAAGGGTAGAGAGTGAATGTAGTAATTTTCTCCACATGTTCTATGTTAATGTGAGTGTTCTGGGAATTGTAGTTCAAAACCATAACCTATCTAGAGTTATGGTTTGCATTACCTTTTCTTGAAGCCCCACTGAGGAATGATTTTCCTGGCTTCCCTAGAGAGGTTTTTCTGTAGCTTCATTGTTCTTCTAGATTTTAACAACTTTACCCAGTGTTATCTATGGCAGAAAGGGAGTGAGAAATACTCAGAATTGTTGCAACGCTAGACAGTGACAGTGAATCCAATTTTTATGTGCCAGCATAGCAACTGTGTGCTTGTCATGGTTTGTTTATAGATGTAGATCAAGGACGTCTGCAGTAGTAATTGAGAGCTAAATTCCTACTCATGCCCATCCCTGTTTGGAGTTACTGGGTGGTTTTTTCTGGGTTTTTTTTTTAGAGATGTGAGCCAGCTGCAGGCAGTGTGCACAAATATAGGCCCTCTTGAAATATATGCGTTTGTGCAAGATGGAGAATGAGGGAGTCCTTTGCCATTATTTTAAGCCTTTAACCAATGTCTTAGTCATTTAAAACATTTTCATAATGCACTGTGTTGTCATTCTTTTTTTTTTTAAGCAAGCCATTAATGTTATGAATAAGCCACACATTCCTCCTGAGAGGCATGAAAATGGACTGCCATTAGAAGTTGCTTATTGAGGCAGTAAATGTTATCTCTGGTTGACAGAAAATAAAAGTGCCAGTTGTGCTGGACCATTGACAAATGACATTCTTTTACCTTTCAGATAGGGCAGAGCTTAGAGTCAGTTACTGGATGGCCCATGGAGAGTTTCTTTTATTATGCCCATTAGCAACACTAGTCTAATGAACAGGCTGTAGCCAGAAGATAAATTCTTTTCAACAGGCACTTGCAGGTTGTACGAACCTCGAATTCCGAATTCGGTGGTTTCATTTAATCCAGAATTTCTTCCTGGAAATGTTAATTACCTGAAATAAGGTGCTAAGTGGGTCTCTAGCACATGTCAGGGTGTGGAAAACTCTGCTTTAAAGAATCCTGGTCTGGGTAGAAAGCATTAGCAAATGATGTAAACATGCCCAATCTTCTTTCTTTTTAATTCATTTCAGGATTTTTATTTGGGGTGGAAGGGAAGAAATTAATCATAGAAGCACAGCTGTAAGGTGCAGGTGTAACAAACACCATCATGGCTGAGACAGCAGTGTTGACCTTTCAATGCTGTGGTGTTTCAGCCTCCAAGGCTCTGCTGGCAACTACATTGAGGAATAGTTTTTCTAGCTTTTATTACTCTAAAACATAAATAAGCCAGTATCTTGGATTTCAAACTAGAATTGATTTAGAGTTCTGACCTCCCCCTTTTTGTTCATTCTCTCCAACTCCTATGGGTCTGTGTTTGCTTCCTTGAAACCTCAGTGTTCAGCCATAAGTAATAGCTGCGTTTGTATAATCATTCCTCATATACTGACTGCAAATTGTTCCACATATTGCCCTACTGTCTTCCACACTTTTATTGGTGTTTACAGAGTTTTTAAAAAGTATGTTTTAGATTACAGCTCCCAGAAGCTCTCAGCCAGTATGTCTTGCTGGCTTAGAGATTCTGAAAAGTGCAGTCCAAAAACGTAACATTTCATGCACTTATACTTAAGACACGAATAAAATTATTTACCACTTATCGCTAGTTATTATGGCTGTGCAAAATCATCATTAGTCCTCATAAGAGATCTAATTTGTTAAATTCTTACTTACAATGCGATACCCAACACACGGGCATGACCTGGCCCAAAAGTTTAAGAATCAAAGCTTACACAATACTTTTTCGTTTGAATTTTGTAAACCTCAGAAGACTTCCAAAGTCAGTTTCATTTTCAGCACAAGCAGCAAAGCAAAGCCAAAAAGGCTGCCATTACTCTTTAAACTAATGGCCTCTCACAATGAGGAGAGGGAAGCAGCAGGGAGAAAGAGACTGAGAAAGTACAGAATTCTGGGAAATGTAGTTTGAGAAGGCAAGGAGCCATATGCCAGAGAATTCAAAAAGCTCTGCCCTAAACTACATTTTCTAGAATTCTGCTCAGCATCAGAAAGCCCCAATCAGGATAGGGGAGAGATTTGTCCCTCCATAGCAACAACTAGCCAGAGTTCCAATAAATGTTGAATCTGCAAAGAGGAGAATTGACTGATACTTTTAGTAAATAAATATATGCTGGGCTGGGAATAAATCCCTAGATGGAGAGACATTCAATGAGATAGTGGTTGTAGATTTTTTTTTTTTAAACTTTAAAAGTTCCCTATACCCAGTTTGGGGGGGGGGGGGTGATCCCCTGTTATCTTGTGTCACTGTATAGAAAGTTCAAAGAGATAGCTCTTGAAGATTTTTAAAAATGTTGTTTAAAAACTTTGAAAATTCCCCAAAAATCAATGGTTAAGTGAAACGCTTTGAAACTTGATGGGCTAGCAGTGGTAAATGTGCTCTATCGTTGTAGCATGTTTCACCCCAAATACTGTAAAAGTGAGAAAGAAGCCCCTGAATTTTTCCTACTTGCACAGTTACTATAATGAAAAAACGAAATTTCATTATTGTTGTTATAGTAATGAAATTTTCACTAATGATACTTTAGAAAAACAAAACAACAGTGCCCCCTAATTTTGTAATGGGTTTTGAAACATTTTTTCATCGACCGCACTGCCCTACATGTAATATGACTTCTGGTGCTTAAGAGAAGAACAGAATTCTTAGGAACCAGGGTACTATTGGTCAAATGAGACCCACAGTCAGCCCTTCACATTTGTAGATTCCACTATTGTGAATTTAGGAATCAGTGGATCCTCCAGTGTGACCCTGAGGTCAACTTCCAACAGAAAGCAACCTAGTAATTTCTAGAGAGCACGGTTCTCTAAGCATTTATAGATAGTCCAGAATATTTTTTTTAAGTTGATAATAGAGTTGCACTGGCAGCTTTAGATTCCTTGGTAGGTGCTCTCTTTGATTAAAAAATAATGTTTTTCATTTCATTTTCAAGGAGGTCCTGTGCCCCAAACTCCAGTGAATATAGAGAGATAGATGCAGTTATCAATCAGCCACAATCCACCCACAATTAAATACACTTAAATTCGTTGTCTGTACTCATATTGAAATCAGTGGCACATCAAAGTGCTTAATATTTTCTGGGATGTGACTGTCAGTTAAAGTCAGTTTTGGAACATTTCAGGATCCCAGTAAGAGTTTGAAGGAATTAAGAAAGCACCCTGCCTTACATTTTGTGTCACATATATTCATAACCTACAAGGTACCATTTACTTTATTGGAATACATTTACAGAAATTGGTATTCTTCTTCATATAGTTTTAGCAAATCTAAACCTTTCAATGTGTGAAAAATAATAGCCTTAAACATAATGAAAATGACCCTCATATATTCTTTTGTAATGTACATCTTGATTGTATTTATATGGAATACATACTATTATGTCTTAATTCTCCACTGCCAATTCATGAAAAACGTGCTTGTTTCATTTCAGCTTTCAGAGCTGCTAAAGATTTAAAGGATTCTCATTTTCCCTCTTTTGTTTCCACTTGCAAGCAGAATATAATGGGGAAAAGCTGTTAGAAAGTTAAAAATGAAAGGTTTTTTGTGTCTCAGGTGACCATAATACCTTTGCATTTGTAAATGTAAGCATGTGACTACACCATTATTTCTATTATCTCCTTTATGATTTTTTAAAACATTTTTTGTCACATGAAGAAGCCAGTGAAACTTTAAAAACTTGGATGAATTTGTCTGCACATTTTGGTTGGCCAATAAAGGTACTGGTCTTTTGTGGGATTTTCTTTATTTTGCTGTATGGCCAATATAGCTTAGTTACCCCAAAATATATTTCCATTTGTTATTGATCTTCACATTTTACATACATTTGATCATCATAGCTATAGTGAAAATGACCTCATATGCTCTTCTATAATGTTTTATACTTCAAAAGCCCCCAAGCCTTCTAATTTTCCAATTCCTTTGAATTCATGTTACCTCAGTGCAGCCCTTTTTGATGGTGAAATTTCCCATTATTCAGGCCACATTTGTTTGGCTGTAGCAATAAACGAGCAATAACTTTTGATAGTCTTCCACATTCCATGCATTGTCTCTTGCCCAAGAGACTTGTATTTCAGTACATACAAACAGAAGATTCTGCTTCCAAATTAAAGAATAAGTGGCAATAAAAGTGCAAGGTATGAAGATTTTGCTTGCTTGCTGTGTCTAATAACAGTTAAGTGAAACTAGAAATGGAAGCAAAAATCAATAAAAATGACCAGAGCAAAAATTGAAATGAGTGTTTTTACTGACCTTCTTCTAACCTCAGTATATATGAAAACAGAAAGGATCTGGAGCAAGCAAATACACTTAAAAGGATGTAGCAGTGAACTTTTGTCAGTGAAGCTACTCAGCTTAGTCTTCACTAAAACATATTTGGAGTGCCTGCAATTTAAATAGTTCCACCAGGTTTTTTGTTTTGTTTCAGAGCAAAGCCATGAGAGTAGTTCATTAATGTGGTGTTCTTTTAAAACAAAATAAAAACTAGATAATGACTGGATAGTACTGTACAAGAATACTGGAGGATTTTTTTCTTATTGCATTCTATTTCCTATTGCATTACATGCCTACCTATGCCAACATGCTGAAAGACACTGCAAGGACATCACGCTCTTTGTGGCCTCCATGGTCAGAGATCACTACATGCAGTGAAGGACACGTTATAGGGTGAATTTGTAAGCTATATAGCCCCTCATGTGCCTCTTTGGATTGTTACAATGCGATCCACTCTGCAGTGCAATTTATTTTTAGTGGTCGCTTTTGAGCTTGATACGTTTGATTTTTTTTTACTGCCCTGTGATTGTATTTGAGGGAAGAGGTCCAACAGATCAGCTGTTGGAATGTAAAGACTTCTTCACATGCGCCACTGGAAACATTGTGTATCACTGCAGATTGTTGTGATCTTGGCAGTGCCCGCGCAGGGAGCATAGGAACCTATCGCCCCACACCATCCTGGCTTTTCCCCAACCTCATCACATGTGAAGAGGTCACAATGGAAGACCCATCTCTTCCAGCATGCCTCCCAGTCAGTTTTAAGTTGTGAATTTTAATCTGCATTCTGTCAATGGATTGTAACTTGTATTTTAACTCAGTGCATCTTGTACGCCCTTTAATAATGTTTTATCTTTTGTTGTAATGATGTTGTATCCCACCTTGAGCCGCAGGGAGAGGACGGTAAATAAATTCATTATTATTATTATTATTATTATTATTATTATTATTATTGCTACAAGGTTGTGTCATTAAAATGGCGTTATCTGGCAATATGTGGTGGGGGAATTTACAACTTCTGTATACATTCTTGACACCCTTTGGTGAAGATTATGGCTCTTCAGTTTCTGTGACCTGGAGTGCAGTGAGACGAGGAAAGAATCTCCCCTTGAGACTGACCTGGAGGAGCTCTCACTTATAACGCCATATGACAGTGATTCTCAACCTTTGAGTCCCCAGATGTTTTGGCCTTCAACTCCTAGAAATCCTAACAGCTGGTAAACTGGCTGGGATTTCTGGGAGTTGTAGGCCAAAACACCTGGGGACCCACAGGTTGAGAACCCTCCCTATGACTTGGGTAGGAGTACCCTGGATTTACCTTTTTGTAAGTGGCCAATTTATTTATTTATTATGTATTTCCTACATTTATATCCCATCCTTTTCACCCCTAGAGGTTGACTCAGGGTGGCTTCACAACTGGCAAACATTAGATGCCAACCACAACAATAAAAAAACAGTTACAGTAAAAACAATTAGTTAAAAACATCCATTATAACATATCATTTTAAAATTACACCAGTTCAAAGTCATAGTCCAGAGTCTGTCCATTGTCGGTCAACTAAATAATTCTCATTAATTATTGCTGCAACTACTGCTCAAATGCTACTGCTCAAATGCCACAACCATGTTTCGAGTTTTTTCCTAAAGGACAGGAGGGAGGGGGCCAACCTGATTTCATTAGGGAGGGAGTTCCATAGACCAACCAAGGATTAACGCAATGATCAAACTGCCCATGAAGCTCAGGTGTTCTGCCCAGGGGAACACTGAGGAGGTAGCCTGCAGTAGACAGCTGTACCCACATCAGGTTGCTCCACCTTTGCTCCTTTCTGGATTAACTTAAATGGGATAAAAATCAAATAATGTAGCCCTTATTTAAGTCTGGTCTCATTATCCTATGTTTGGTCATCAATTTCCTATTGCATTCATTTGTTTTCCTATTGCATTTTCCTGCTGCAGTCATTTGTTCTATGCTCCCTTAAGCCAAATGTCAATCATGATTGTTGAAGTAAGGTTTCTTTTGGGAAGACTCCTCAGGCAGTTAAGTAGTATTTGTTTCCCAAGGTCTTTAGTGGCAGAATTTGCAAACAGAATTTATAATAAACTTAAAATATTCACATTTTCCAGTGTATTTGTCTGGGAAGCTATTGTTACACATTTGTACACTCTGGAAGAATCTGTTTTCACGTTAAGGATAGCCGCAGTGCAGTTATTGTGTCACTTGGTTCTATTGAGGTGGTAATTGTCACATACTATTTCAGTAACCTATTTATGTCCACTTGTAGCAAGATACTTGCAACAACTAGAAACCAAACCTACAATTAACCGCATTGTATATATCTCAGGCTGTAAAAGATAATGTGTGCACATAAACTCTATGAAAGAACAGATTCCTTTCATGCTAAATGAAACGAATACAGAGAAATATAAAACTCACATTTTATTCTTGAACTAGTAAAGTGTAATGGCTACTGCGCAGGGAAAGCAAGGTTTTGATCTTCTAGCCTGTGCCTTGAATTTACAATTTGACGAAGGGGAAACTATTCACTTTCTCTGAAGGAATGGGGTAGTTGACCTTGTGAAACTCTAGTTCTGTTAATAGACAATGTCTTCTGACCACCTAAACCTCTTAAAATATATTCTGCAGAGAAACCTTTATTATACGTATAGCAATGTGTGTATCTGTTGAGGAATTTCTCCAAATAAAAATATGCATGCATCTGGTAACTTTGTCAAATTATGGCTAATTCATACAAGCAAGATGAATTATATCATGCAAGTTCAAATAGTTGTGTAAAAGGCCAGTTGGGGGCTAGTTTGGATTTGCTAATGGATCACAAATTTGAGCCACAATGTTTGCCAGTTGCTCATATTTCTTTTACATTTTAATTATAACTCATCAACTCATAAGTGATTACTTCTAGAATAGACTCAGATGAATGTCATTGAAGGGTTTTTTAATTTAATGGGTGCAACCGAACATCTGTTTCTAAGGTTTAAAAGCCAATTTATATGGAAATTTATTGTAGCAAAAAGTCTATAGAAGAAATACTTCTAACACTACTTGTACTATGGAATTTAAAATTGAAGAGGTAATGTAGCTGTCTGCTAATTTTATAATGTATTTTTAAATAAGAGGACTATACATAATAATTTCACTGGGATGGCTTTAGCGATCTCATTTCTAGTGGCCACATAATTTGATTCTTTCTTTTTCTGTTTCTTTTTGTTTGTAGCCGAGCTATCAAGACAAACCAGGATCTTCTTCCTGAAACTCCGTGGACTCAGATATTTTACAATGACTTTTGGGGCACACTCCTCACCCACAGTGGGAGCCATAAGTCATATCGACCTCTCTGCACACTCTCTTTTCGCATTAACCATGCCATTGGAGGAATGGACCCTTGGAGCTACCATCTTGTAAATGTCCTTTTACATGCTGCAGTCACAGGCCTTTTCACCAATTTTTCCCGAATACTCTTTGGCGATGGTTACTGGACCTTACTCGCTGGCCTACTGTTTGCTTCCCATCCCATCCATACGGAAGCAGTGGCAGGAATTGTAGGGAGAGCAGACATTGGAGCTTGCTTTTTCTTTTTGCTCTCTTTAGTGTGTTACATTAAACACTGCTGGACAAGAAGCTACTCTGAAGGAACCTGGGGCTGGATCTTGGGTTCAGGACTCTGCGCCACTTGCAGCATGCTGTGGAAGGAGCAAGGAGTGACTGTTCTAGCAGTTTCAGCAGTTTATGATGTCTTTGTATTTCACAGACTAAAAATGCACCAAATCATACCTGCTGTTTATAAGGTGAGTCTTGAAGCTGTTAGGTATTTGATTGTACACCAGACAGATAAACAGGCCTCCACTCCATCCATTCCCTGTCATAGAGGTGAAGCCATTGTGGCATAATTCTGCTTAAACATTTCAGCATTTAAGGAAATAATATGCATAGGGTACTTTTCTAAAGTAGGAGTTTTTTTGAGGAAAAGATATTAGGAAGACAGGAATAGTATGTACAAAGAAGCATGGTTTTATGATATATAATGCTGCAACTACTCAGCCAAATTCTATCTACTACTACTACTAACTATGAACCTATATCAAAGCACAAACAAAAAAAAACCCAAAATACATACCTGCACATACATACACACAAGCTAAATGAACAAACAAACAAGAAATAATTTTATGAATCTCGCACTCACTGTTGGATGGGTTTTATACCGTATTATTCTGCACTCTTTAAATGGTATTCTATAACCACACATCTACTTTAGTAACACTATTTTAATTCATAAATCCTAAAATTGGAATAGAGTACTTTCAACAAATTCAGCTTGGCCTTTTAATTCTATAAGAAAAAGTATGTCCGCCCAACCTGTATTCCTTTAGTAAAGTCTGGTTTAAGTATGACCTAGAGACTTTTCCATAATGCTTTGACATGTATCTGATTCTGTTATACTAAGGATGACAGATTTCTTTGGCTTAGATTCAAGATTCTTGGGTATTTCATGAAAACACCACCATGAGCAAGAATTAGGGTGCTATATAGAGTTTCAACATACTCTAATATATGCTGAGGAGGGACACAGTAAATCCGGATATTAATGAAGCTCTTTGCTATCAACATGCCTGAAATAGGCTGCTGAAAAATGTTGAGCTGGCTACAGCTTAAGTGGCTGTACACTTAGAGGACTGAGGTTGGGAAATAATCATTTTGGATCACAGGTGTCAAAATCGACTGAGCCAGCATGACTGCTGGATTTTGGGTATTGTAGTCCCAAAGGTAACTTCTCAGCAGTCATCCTTAAACTGTATGTCACATTGGCTTTAAAACTGTCTGATGGTCATACCAATAAATGAAATTGTTCTTGTGTTTTAAATTATACTGTACCATTGGTATCTGCTGGGATTTGTTTCCAGGATCCCCAGTGGATACCAATATCTATGAATGTTGAACTCCCATTATTTACAATGATGTATCCCTTATGCAGGATGGGGCATAAAGATCTTCCACATTTTGAAGGGGTATAAAGAATGAATGAAGTTATCTACAATTTTTTTAAATATATATTTCTGAAAAGTACATAAAAACAGATTTGTTTTAAAGAGTTTTCAAATCATTTCAGACAAATGGCAGCTGCCACTGGCAATACATTTATGAAGATCTTCCTGGAATTTCTTCACTTTCTGGGTCACCACAGATGGAACCTTCTCCGTGTTTTTTTTTTTAAATCACAGAATGGTTGCTTTCATATTACACTTAAAAAACAAAGCCCTGATGTTTACCAGCCCAACTCCTGATGGGTATTGAAAATGGCAGAACCTAACTGACCTAACCCTGCTACAGCCCACACAGTGCCCCCTCAAAATATGGGAGATCTTTATGCTTCAAGCTGTCTAAAAAGGAAAGAGATCAAGAATTGCTTTATGAATTTAAAAGAATACACTTTCAAGCCATAGATGGTTGAATCTATGGATATACAATCAATGGATATAGAAGGATGAATGTATATTCCATTAGTTAATATTATTTCTTTATTTTATTTATGTCTCACCTTTCTCCTGACACAGGACTGAAAGTGGCGTACAAAAATTAAAACAAAGACCAGCTATTACTAATAAATTCATAGCATAATATTGAGAAAGCATGATTGCTAATATGCTGTGATAGTTTTTTTTAACTTGTTTTTTTCAGTTTGAAGCTAATATTCCATGCTGAGGATTTAGATAAGTGCATATAGCTAGATTATTTGGTGAGATCCATGTATTCCTTGATGTCAAATGTCAGCAGAAAGATCCACTCAAATTGCATGGCTATGTCAAGATAAAGGAGACATTCAGCAAGTTTATGAGCTTTGAAGAGAGTTGTAATTATAAAAACTACACCCATTTAGATGCCTAATTCTGTTTCTTAGTCTAAGAACAGGACCATTAATCAACTTTGCAAATAGCCATATTGTGTTTAATTAGTACTACAGAGCTAATTTAAGGATTTTGTGTTTGCCTTATCATCCCTCTCTTTCACTTTTTAAAATGGAGCAGAGGCCATAATACTATTTTGATTTAAAATGCTTTGATGTTGGTTCTTTATTACATATTGTATTAATTCAGCATTATTAAATTCCTAGCTCTTACACATTATATGTGCAAACCATTGCTACAGAAATTTGCTAATCTGAATGCATACCATATTCATAGCATTTGATAAAATGTCACTAAATAACTTGACTTTGCAGGGTAGGAATATTGTTTAAAAATGTAAAAGAGTTTCCATATTTTTTTAAAGTGGGAAATCTGTTTCTCATGGAATTAGATTCTACTTTTCTGTAGCATGAAATGTGTCACTTATGTAAAAACAGGCTGTCTTACCTTGTGCGTACATGAGCGAATAAAACATACCCACCTCAGACCAGCTGCCGGTAGTCCAGACAATGTATGGCCAGTTTTGCAGCAAAAGCACTACTTCCAGCCTTTAATCTCTGACAAGAAGAACCCTAGAGTTCTTCCTTGGGACATTCCGGGAAACTCTGTAATGAATCTGATGTTTTTCAAGTGTGAACAGCTATATTTGGGGTGATCCAGTGCCCACATGACAAAAAAGGCTCACTGCCATTTCACTGGTCAGAAGCAGTACCCTGTTAGACTCATGCTGACAGCATTGCTTCTGGGGATCACATGGTCGAGCGCCCTTTTGTGACCTTGTTAGAGGTGACACTGCAGATGAGGTTCTTACGGGACCTCCTGGCCAGTGAAACAGAAGCAACAGCTCCCATTGAAACAGGGCACTAGTTGGCCATGCAGAATAGCTGGCCATGTGGAATGCTTCCATGCCTGCATGTGTGGATCTCTATGGTATATTTGGTACATTTCCAGAGCAGATTACTCCAGATTATTTTGCTTGGTCTGGGCACAATCTTAATCTGGAATTTATATCTTTAAAGTTTATGGAAATGAGATTTGGAGATAACTTTCTCTCTGGCTGGCTTGGCATATGTAAATATCCTCACTCCCCCCCCCCCCCCAGCTGACCAGAGTAAAAACCGAGCATATGGGTCACTCCAGCCAAGGTGGGGGGAAGTCATTAACCAATTAGAGCTGGTAGGATGGCTATTATTATTATTATTATTATTATTATTATTATTATTATTATTATTTATACTCTGCTTTATCTCTCCAAAGGGCTTGACATAAAAACATTAGTATATAATTTAAAATATACAAACATTAAAACAGAATTAAACGCAAACCACACTAAAAAAAATCTCAGTTAAAATCCATCAAAAACATAAAATTACACCCCCGGACATAGGGACTGCCAGGAAACGCTGCACTATGGCGCCTTTCCTACTCTGCACTGGAACATTTTTTGCCATTTGAAGAAGCCAGTGAAACTTTAAAATCTTGTATGAATTTGTCTGCACATTTTGATTGGCCAATAAAGGTACTGATCTTTTGTGGGTTTTCTTTATTTTGCTGTATGGCCAATATAAGTGGACCATCAAGAGGACCATCATAGAGGCATAGAGGACCATCAAGGGAGTGAAGGTACCATCACCAGCAGCTTTGAGGAAAGAGGCAGCCTTTGTCTTTTTTGTTGCCTCTGGCTCAGCTCCTGGAACTCACTCCTTGCATAACTGAGGCCCTGGCCCTGAGACTCAGTGACCGTGTGAAGCAAGGCCCAGCAAAAACATCTGCCTGCCTCCAGGGGCCAGGACATAAAGGACCACACCTGTGGGGGCCTCAGCCATCTTGCTCCCTAGGGGAGCAGGGAGGTTATAAAAAGAAGGGCTGGAACTTTATGGAGAGGGAGATGGGGGATCTACATTAATTGCTGCAATAACATGTTTCATGCATATGTCTATGTTTGATGATTTTATAGTTTTAATGATTTAATCTACAGTTTTATGTTTTTGATTTAGATATGTGATATATTTTTAATGCATATGTGAGGCATTGAATTTTGCCATTTATTATGTTGTAAGCCGCTTTGAGTCCTCCCAGGGGTGAGAAAAGCAGTATAGAAATGCTGTTAAAAATAACAACAACAACAACAAAAACAAAAAAACTTTATTTTTATATCCCGTCTCATCTCCCCAAAGGGACTTGGGGTGGCTTGCATGGGGATCAAGCCCAGTGGAACATAAATTAAAATACATCACCCTAAAATATATTTGCATTACAAGGCATTAACCACATAAACACATGTAAAACATCATAAAAACATGAACTCAACGACAATTGATACCAGTAGCCGAGCACAGTAGGTGTGGGTCAGAGCTAACAGAGCGGGTCACGGCTTGTGTAATATACTACAGGGACAGGACTGGTGATAAAGTGCAAAGGCAAGATATTAAGTAGGGCTAGAAAGGCCAAGTCAAATTGTTAAACCGATTAGTTAAAGGCACATTGGAACAAACAAATTTTCAGGTCTTTCCGGAAGGTGGCCAAAGTGGGCAGCAATCTAGTCTCTCTGGGGTGGAAGTTCCAGGGCTGAGGGGCCACCACTGAAAAGGCTCTCTCCCTCATCCCCACCAACTGCACTTGTGATCAGAGGTGGTCCACCGGCGAGGCCAATTAGGCAGTTGCCTGTGGCGCATTGT
Organism: Anolis carolinensis; assembly: GCF_035594765.1. Taxonomy (NCBI): domain Eukaryota; kingdom Metazoa; phylum Chordata; class Lepidosauria; order Squamata; family Anolidae; genus Anolis; species Anolis carolinensis. The sequence continues at coordinate 158,954,585 of NC_085845.1, forward strand.
TCCCAGGGGCACCGTCAGCTGCGGCAGCCCCCTGGAGAGCGCCACCTGTCCACGCAGTCAATTGGAAGGCCTGCACACGCGCACAGGCCCATCGCCCAAAAAGCAACCCCCATGCCACTTTTTTGCTTTGCAGAGTGGGGATTGCCTTCCTGGCGAGAAGGGAGGCGACCCCCACTTTGCAAAGCAGACAAACACTGCTTTTCTGCTCCCCAAAGCGGCAAACGCCTTCCTTCTCACCCCTTCCTTGAGGCCAGGTCTCCAGGCTACCTGGCCATGTTCCAGAAGCAATCTCTCCTGACGTTTCACCCACATCTATGGCAGGCATCCTCAGAGGTTGTGAGGTCTGTTGGAAGCTTGGTAAGTGGGGTTTATATATCTGTGGAAAGTCCAGGATGGGAGAAAGAGCTCTTGTCTGTTTGAGGCTAGTGTGAATGCTGCAATTAGCCACCTTGATTAGCATTTAATGGCCTTGCAGATTCAAAGCCTGGCTGCTTCCTCCCTGGGGGCATCTTTGGTTGCGAGGTGTTAGCTGGCCCTGATTGTTTCCTGTCTGGATATCCCGTTTTCAGAGTGTTGTTCTTTATTTAGGCTTTTCCTTAATTCCTCCTTATTATCCAACATTTTTGCTTATCCAACGCTTTTATTTTTCACTGATTGGTTTTGGGGGGTGGGGCGCCAAAATTCTGTTCGCCTATACTTGAAAATTACCTTGGGCCAGCTCTGCTTGTGATGGCACTGGAACCTGAGCTGGCCAGTGAGTTGAGCATCTCATTTTTGTGATACTCTAGGCTGCGTGAGCACTTGAAACCAGACACCAAAGCCAATAAACAATCTAATATCTTTATTAAAGAATTGAAGAAATAAAACAAAAATAAGCGGAATATATAGTCCAACAGTAGACCTTCTGGGAAAGGTCAAAAATAGTCCAGTATTATAAAGTCCAATGTCCAGTATTATAGTTTAAAGATGATAATCCAATTAACCGAAACACACTCAAACTTCCAAGCAGTTTGAGTGGGGAATAATCCAGGTCTTTTGCAAGAGTCTCAGGAAGCTAGTCCAAGGCAAAGGAGTTCAAGGCAAGGCAAGGCTGAAGATAGTGGATCCAAATGTGGTCCAGACTTGACTAGAAGGCGAGGCGCATCGCCCGGTTTACTCGAGAGTAGCGCGCCACAAGGAACTAGAAGCGAAGTTAATCCTCCAACTGACACGTTGACACCGCGCTGGCTAGCCCCCGTGCAGAACTTTTAAGGGACTTCAAATCTCCCTTCAAAACAGGTGTCCAACACTTTTCCCAAGGGAAAAACTGGCTAGAGACAACATTTCCGCCAGATGCGAGCCTCCCTGGAAACTCTCAAGGGAAACGGGTTAGTCAGCGGTTTCTCTGGCTGCTAATCTTGAGCTTCTCAGTAAGTTAGCCTTCTTCAAGCGACTTGTTTCCCAAAACAGCCTCCTATCAAAGGGCGGGGAACCGCTGGGAACAGGCTCAGTTTCAAGGGCTTTTTTAATGAGCTTCGGGCTTGAACTGTCAACAGGGAGCATCTGGAAGGGGACAGAATCTTGCTGATTCGGCATAAACCCCATATCCTCGTCGCTCTGGTCCGCAACGAATACAGGGTCATGGCCCGAGGATCTCTGGGACATCACAATTTTTCACTTTAAGGCAACTAAAGAAACATAATGACTGTGTTTACACTTTACATTTAAATTCATCTCCTTTTTATAAAGCACATTTGCACACAAACATTAAATCCATTTTTCCACAATATGACTTCAAATGTATAGTGCCTATTTTGCTGCTTGTCGAAACATTTCTCAAAGGACACGAGAATTTGAGATTGTGGAGCCAACTGTGCCTAATGAGAGAAAAATCAATTACTTCAAATACGTGTAAGCAGAATAATCCAAAAATATAACTGCTAGCTTTAAGATTTTCCATGTATAAACAATTCATTGATTGGAGTAAAAAAAAATCAGTCCAAAGAATTGCAATGCAACCACTGAAAAGTTGAAAATTACCTGTTCATTTTTATATCACTTGTTAGATCTATACTTTTCAGTTCAGCTTTTCCAACTGTTTTTTTCTTGTTGTATCACAAAATGTTGGAGCCACCGGTGCCCTTATGCGGCAGGACTGCTCACCAAAAGGTCAGCTGTTCGAATCCGGGGAGCGGGGTGAGCTCTCGTCTGTCAGCTCTAGCTTCCTATGTGAGGACATGAGAGAAGCCTTCCACAGGATGGTAAAAACATCAAATATTTGGACGTCCCCTGGACAATATCCTTGCAGATGGCCAATTCTCTCACACCAGAAGCGACTTGCAGTTTTTCAAGTCACTCCTGGCACGAAAAAACAAACAAACAAAAAACAAAAAGGAATATTTTTAAAGAATATTCCTGGGGATTTTTGATCTTTTGTGATTCTACCAGTAGATGCTCAGGAGTATATAAAGATCCCATTGCAACTCTTAGGACAACAGTGTGTAATCATGATTAGAAAATGACTGGTTGTTAGCAATGCGGTCTGACCTCTTGCCAATTATAGTACCTACACACTAATATTTTGAGACAAATCTATGCACACAAGTGCACTAAACTGTTAAACATGGCTTTTGTGTGTGCTGTGGATTTTACACTTTGAAGAGATTAATAAAAGGTTCGGAGCACAACTGATTACTCCCTTGTGGAGTCCTTCCATTCAAGGTTATTCGACTGAGAATTAATATCCTCAGCATTTATATCTCATTATAAAACGTGTGAAAGTCTGAACAAATATTTGCATTTATTTGGACCCTGCAGTTTCTTTCTTCTAGAGGACAACAGGTGCTATTTCTTTTTAATTAAAAAAAAGAGCCATGTGACTGCAATGCTTAGTTGGTAGGTCAGGTCTAGAGAGATTTATATCAGGATTATTCATCTTTTATACAGCACATTGCAATACAATGTGAGTGTCAATTTTCTTCTTTGAAAATTGCAAGAACATGGAAGGAAGGGAATTGTCCCTGAAGACATTTATAATTCCAGTCAAAAACTAACATGGCAGTATAGTAACTTGACACAACGGAGAGAAGATTGCAGTCTTATTTGATCCTCTTCCTTTTCTCCTCCTCATTTTAACATTAGTTAGTGGTTACCATGGATAACTCAAAATAAATAGTGAGGTAACAATTCATTTTACATTTTATTATGTTGTCATTGTTATGTGCCTTCGAGCTGACTCTTGACTTATGGTGACTCTATCCTAGGACTTTCTTGAAAAGATTTATTCAAAGGAGGTTTGCTGTTGCTTTCATTTGAGGCTAAGATTTCCATAGCTAAGGGGTGTCCATTTGTTGCGGATGTATTTGGGAGTCATAAGTTATTCAGAAGTACAGCATTTTCTAAGAGAGTTCTGATGTGCCTGCTCACTCCCCCCCCCCCCCCCCCAATATTAAGAATTTGAATAAAAAGGAGCCTTCGATTCTTAAGTCTCGGTTGTCTTCGGATGTAGCTGTGATTGACAGGGCAACCAAGCCCTTCTTAGAGGCGAAGCTAAACCTGTTGGCATGCCTCTCCACCAATCAGTGCTCACAGAGGAGGGAAGCAGAGGCAGAGGAGGACATCACTCTTGTAGTTTTTTTTTTAAATGTTGTTTTTCAAAATTTGAAAATACCCCAAAAATCCATGGATGAGTGAAACGTTATGAAACTTGATAGGCAAAGACTGGTAAATGTGTTCTACCATTGTAGCAAGTTTCACTCCAATAGCTTTAAAAATGAGGGAGATAGAAGCCCCAGAGGTTTCCCCATTTATAGTAATTTAATGGGAAGCGAGAAGCCATATGCCTGCGCTAGACTACATTTCCCAGAATGCATTGGGCTGCAGCAACCAGCTGTGGCATTTAGAGTCAATCCAATTAATATATAAAATCATGGGATCTGCAAAGAGGACTTAAGTAAGTAATAGTATACATTTGTGCTAAGTTGTAGTTATGTGATTATGTGTCAATAGGGGAAGCACATGAATTAGATGTCAGGAGAGTTTGGATGGTACCTTTCTGCCCAGAAGATGGGGGCCAGTCTAGATGTCCCTTGATGGTGTCTGTACTATGATTTCTGTTCCTGGGTTATAAATGGCAGTTAGTAATTGGTTCTGTCATAAAGACATGGTGAAAGTTTATTACACTGCAAAACCTTTGTCTTTGCACAAGGGACATTGTCCTATATAGCACATTTTGCTTTGTTGAGTTTCCACCAATTTAACACAGTTTCTGCCCCAAAAACAAAGAGTAGAGCAATGACTTTCAAAGTAATGACCACACAATGAATCAGGAAAGAACACTTTCAAATCAGGAACAGATTTTCTTTATTATTAAAAATGTTTTCTATAAAAACTTAAAAAAATTCACCAAATATCTGTGGATAAGTCAAACATTCTGAAATTTGGTGAACCAACAGTGGTAAACGTGTTCTACCACTGTAGCAAGTTTCACTTCAATAACTTGATATTGATTTGTGTAATCACCAGTTTCACAACTCCAGCATGGAAATGCAAATTCAGAAATAATCACTTTCTGTAGTGTAAAATATGTGTAAAATACTCTCTTCTTCTCACAACAGTACTCTAATATTTAGAATGTTTACCCTCTATTTTGCATGACACATGTATGCAAGATAGTCTGTCTCTGCTGCTCATATCAATATAATTAGATTGAATTAGTATAGTGCAGGGTTTAAAATGCAGTATAAACATTTTATTGTGTTTCTTCAGAGTAACAATAGGAACAATGTGGCTCTTTAGATTTTGCTGAATAGCACCCGCCAATATTCCTCACAATTGGCCATACTGGTCGGAACTGCTGGGACCATCTAGAAAACTACACATTTTTCACTCCTAGCAGAAAATATACCTTCTTTAAGGGAAGATACAGATGACAATAGCCCCCTGTCTTTCTAAAATCCTACATGATGTCCAGTCATAGGTTGTTATTCAGAGAACAAATTGTTATTATTATGTGAATAAGCCTAAAATGCTTTCTCTTCCTCTCATCATTTGCCAAAATTACCAAGAGGAGATCAATTATTTATACTTCCAGTTTTGTTAACTGCAATTCAGTATTATGTTCAACTACTAATGCAGGGATCACAAAAGAGAACTGTAGTAATCAGCAAGGTTTTACTCTCCTATGATTCAGGATTAATGACAATGAAAGGCCTTGCTTTCCTTAATCACTGGCAGTTATAATCAAAATGGCTTAGAGAAAAGTAAGGTGTGTGAAAGATCTGTTTGTAAGTCTAGTTTCTGGTACTAAAAATAAAGTCCTGTACTGAGTATGAGATCAATGGCACCTAATCCTATAATTATCTCTATATTATGTGTTGTGGTTGTGCATCAGGTTTTGGTTTGTGGACCCTAGGGTCATGCCGAAGAACAATGCTAATCCTTCAAAGCTAACCTCTACGCTTCCCTACAATAAAGTATGGACAGTTTAGAGAATCAGGAGGGTTGGTGTTAACCAGTGTGCTAACAAATCGTGTCACTCCTATTAATCACCTCCCATACCAAACCAAAGCACAATATTGTAACTGAAAGGTTCTGAACCTCAGCCATGAACCTCAGTAATGAAGAAGTATCCTCACTAACTGAAACACAGTTGTATCCACTGGAACTGATAAAGTATAGACTGCAGATCCACATACCTGAGCCACTTTATTTGCAAAGTATTATTTATATTGGTCACAAGACTTGGGGTTCTTTCTTCTCATGGGCCAGAGCATTGTTAGTCTGACTCTCCTGAGATAGATAGATAGATAGATAGATAGATAGATATATCTCCCCTCAATGGAATGATTCTGTAAATGCAGAAAATTATTTTCTTCTATCACTGCCATTAGCTGGGCCCAGATTTGTTCAGCCAAATTTTGCTTCCCCTCCCCCACCGACATAAGTTTCTCTTCTTGTTCCATCATCACCCTTTGCTTCCTAGAAAAGTAGGGATCTAATTAGATTATATTCAGTGGGAGACAATACTATGAGAAGAAATTGTGTCAACTTCCCCAAGTCTTTTCTTTTCCAAAAGTCAGTCAGAGAATTGACAGAATGGCTGACCATCAAGAAACCATCCAGATTGCTTCTTACTTTGCACAGTCTTAGGAAGTCTAAATCCTATCAAATAGTGAACTGTGAAGGACAATGGAGAAGGCATTATCTGGATTCTCCTCATCCATTTCATCCTCATTGCATTGCCAGTCCACAGCATGTCTTGCAAAATCCCAAATTAGACAGGCCTATGATTGCCATTGTAGCCGTAAAATCTTGAGCTGCCGCATGGAAAATGGGAAGTCCCCAGTATGTCAAGCCCAGAGGAAGCTATCTCAAATTTTAACTGGCTAATTTAGCATAGGAAACTGTTGGGCACCATGGGAATTCCAGGAATCCATGCTCAAAGTGGAAGGCAGCAGAACCAGAGAAAAGATTGGCTACTACATCCCTGTTCTCTGGGTTCCATCTGTTACTGTACAAACAAACCAGGTGGCCAGTGTCAGGAGAGATTTACCCTGAAGCCTCCTGAGCCTCATTCAATCAGAACTCTGTAATATAAGCCCTGTCAGTATGTATCACAGGAACACGTCCCAGATGGCTGTTGTTTTCTTATTCATCGACAATTTGGATTTTAAGAGTACTTTTAGCCAATTATACTAGATGTGTGGCCACTAGGAACTGTGCTATGTGTGTAAAATGCACAAAGGGTATTTTACAGAAATGCATATGTTGTCACCTGGGATGAATTTGTATTGAGATGAATCACCTCAACCAGCAGCAGTTGAAATTTTATTGATGCACTAAGCAACTTGCTTCCTGATTTTTTCTGAGTTCAACCTGCAAAAATTGAAACGTCAGATAAAACACCACCCATCTCTTCTCAACAGGCTTACAAATGTTGAAAACCAATCCAGGAGATGATTGACGGCTTGATGAAAGTTCTTCAGTTGGAGCATGATGGCTAAATGAGACAGAATTCCCATTAGACACATACCTTTAGGAGCTTATACAATTACTGCAATCTGGGGTGTCGGTTGTCTAATCTCATGAGTTTGACTATTTGCAAAACGGGAGTGGATGCATGATGCCTTTTAAGAGTGGCAGAATTGTCAGCATAATTTATCACACACCAATGAGCTGCAATAATTGCAAAAGACAATGTCAGGTCAGAGGATTGCTCTAGATCATTAAAGCAAGTTGCTCTTACACTGGCAATCCCTTATTAGAGAATATAGTGATTACAGAAAACTGAAGCAGAGGCAGATGTTGCAGTTTGGAAGATAAAGTTTTTTTTTCATGTCAGGAGCAACCTGAGTTGCTTCTGGTGTGAGAGAATTGGCCATCTACAAGGATGTTGCCCAGGAGACGCCCAGATGTTTTGATGTTTTTACCATCCTTGTGGGAGGCTTCTCTCATGTCCCCGCATGGAGCTGGAGCTGATAGAGGGAGCTCATCCACGCTCTCCCCGGGTGGGATTCGAACCTGGCAGCCTTCAGGTCAACAACCCAATCTTCAAGTCACAAGGCTTTAATCCACTACTCCACTAGGTTAGATTATCCTCCATATGTAACAAAATGAAATATGGTAAGAATTGTGGGTTACACACACACAATGGATTCAGGCTTTAAATTCTCTGTTTGATTGCAAGTGAATTACATGAGATTTTGTCATACATGGATAACATTTGTGCATAATCTTTTAGTAAATAGTGTCTGGAATAAACAATGCATATTTTGTTCAGGTTGTGATTTTGTGTCTTAAATTGATCCTGCTGACAAGTTTGGATTCAGAGAGTCTTTGATGTTGGATGATCAATGTTTGAAGCTGCATGATATTTGAAAAGATAATCTTGCTTTCTTTTCCAAAGCCAGAATGTGGAAGAAAATGACAATTAAAGGCTTTCATATTTTGCCAGATGCTAGAAAGAAAACTGTCAGAGGATGAATTTGGAATACAGAGATGTTAACATACAATGTCTTGCAGAAGTATTCACCTTGGCCTTTGACTTTTCCGTATTTTTTCATGTTACAATTGATAATTGAAGCAGATTTAATTGGCATCATTACCATTTGACATTTACAATATAGTAAATACTGAAGATGTAGAATAGCTTTATGGGAGACTTTTAGTTTTACTTACAAGGCTTATTTTACAAATAATTTTTCTTCTTGTTAATGATGACAACACTTCAGGTGTTTTTATTGGGTATTTCAGATAGAGGAAACATTTTGGTGCAGATTTTTCCCAGTTCAGAAATTTTAATTCTCAAACTTCATTAAGAATGTTGCAGAACTTTCCCTAAAAGCTATTGCAAAGAAATACTCTAGAGCAATGTATGATGCAGGATAGAAAATGCATTTACAAGAAGGAAACAGGTAAACTCTTCCATTCCATATCCTCGAAATGATGCCTCTGGCAAAACTGAATTAATTCAGGACAAAGTAGGTAAACCCTGCTTTGTCCCAAATTAATTAGATACTTAGTAAGACCCACATCTTTGAGAAGATTTGTGTCATTCCAGATGTGGTCCCAGAGTGGATTATGCCCGGGGACTGCGTCATGCACTCCCCGGGCCCAATTCACACACTTGTCTCAGGTTTTTTGGGCTCCATAAGCCCAGAAAATCAAGAGGGCACCCACCCCCTCCCCACACTTTTCTGGGGGGTGTAACTGCCAGAGGGCACCCAGAATCCCCCCTAAATAAGCCCTTAAAATTAAAACCTGGCCACCATTAAGGTACTGCTGGAGTCCTCCTGGCATGTCCAAATGATGCATCAGGAGAGAGGGGGCGAGGAGCAATTTTTCTCCTTGTGCCCCCCCCCCCCAATCATTTCTACGTGTCCGCAGGACGGTGGCAGAACCTTAATGGTGGCCGGGTAAGTTGTTTTAATTTTAAGAGCTTATTTTGGGGCGGCTTCTCAGTGCCTTTCTGGCAGTTACACTCCCCAGAAAAGTGTGGGTTTTTGGGGAAAGGTGTGGAGACTTAAACCCATAAGTGGGTTTCCTAAACCTGCTTCGGAGCACGTTTAGTTAAGCCTGGAAGTACCCAGAGTTGCAAGGATTTTCGGCATAATCTGCTATACGGAAAATAAAAATATAAAGTCTGAGGTGCTATAGAAATTTATCAATGAGACATGCAGTTTAAATTATCCTATGAGATCGCTGTTTGTATTATGGAATATTTTCAGAAAGAGCTGAAGCCATTTAAATTGTATCCATCAGTTGTTGGAACTTCTCTTGAGTAGAAAGGCAAGTGGCAACAGGCTGTAAAGTCAAGTTCTGTGTGTACTAGTGAGTGCTGAAGTCAGTCTTCTCATAGCTGAGAAGTTGAAATGGGTGATTGGACCATTCTTCTGGTTAAATCAAATTATAGTTTCATGATTCTTCAGAGCAAAGGCGTTTTCCCTTAAATCGATTTGGATTGGAGTTTACAAACTTTTAGTCACAGCTACATTATCCAAATAGTACTGAGATTTTTTACTTTTTGTTACAATACATAAGGACCAGAGCTAGTGCTAGACTAGGATACTCAGAAAGTAGGGTTTATATTTTCATTTAGTGATGGAAATCATTGTGAGATGTTGGGCAAATCACAATCTCATAACCTCAGAGTAAAGCAAGGGCAAACCACATCTGAACAAAATCTTCCAATAAAACCCCATTATGGATTCATTTTAGGGTCAGAATATACTTGAAGGCAGTCACATGATTAATGTGAATGATGTTTAGGGGGCAATATAATTATATATTATATTAGTACAATATCATTCATTTACAATATTTCATTTACAATATTGGTAAATGAAAAAACAATACAATATTTAAAAATAAAAATAATTTTAACCAACATACTGTAAACTTATCAGGATTTCATTGGTAAGTGTGGGCCTGCTTCTGGCCAATGAGATAATCAAGTAGGATTGTTGTTGTTGTGCCTTCAAGTCATTTCAGACTTTAGGAAGCTTAAGTCTAAAACTGAGGGCGGGGGCCAGGTAAATGGCCTTGGAGGGCCGCATCCGGCCCCCGGGCCTTAGTTTGGGGACCCCTGCTCTAAAGGCTCTCCTCTTCTCCTTTCTTGAAACCAGCTGGAAATCAGCTGTATCTCCATAGGAACCCGAACAGTTGAGTAGCTGTTTCGAGCTTTTAAAAACCGGCACAGGTGGGAAGCAGTCTTCACAGGGAGTAAAGAGTGAAATCCCGAAGTTTACATCACTGCAGGGTCACACAGTTAATGGGAAAATCCACTTTTTTCATCCAGAACTGGGATAAATAGGACCTTTTTGAATTGAGTTTTCCCTCTGTTGCTGCAACTGAGTGCACATTTAGCACAAACATCATCTGGCCATTTAAAAAATGTACCTGTTCCAACTTACATAAAAATTCAACTTAAGAACAAGCCTATAGAACATATCTTCTTTGTAACTTGGGGATTACCTGTTTATCCATCATGATGGTGTATGCAATACAAACAACCACTTACTATTCTAGGTTTTGTTTTCTTTTGTTTTTTTGCATGCGTGGATGAACTATATTTTAGAATGGTCTCCTTTTTCATTATTGTCCATCATGTTTACCCTGTAGGTTTAAAATCCATAGGCAGCTGTATTCAGTAAGGTGCATAATTTATTAAACCAGGTTGCTGAATCAAAGTAAACTATTTCCCATTATAGATTGGCCTTGAGGAGAGAACAAAATGTGTCTAAATTATAGCAGTGGAAGCAGCAGCACCTCATACATAGAAAATGAACATAGAAAGCAGCACCTTCATACATAAAAAAAATGTTTTAAAGAAAAAAAACAAAAGAAAATAAGGTTAGAATATCCTGGAGCAGAGTTAGGACTTTAAGTTTAATTTTTTTGCTTTATATCCAGATTCATAAATAGTAACTAAATTTTACAGGCTTTCAAATGTTCGTATTTTTTTAAACATTCACTGTATTCCCTCTGCTTCATATGGGCAATTTGTGTAATTGACAATTCTATAGCTATATTTAGACTATTTCCCCAACGAAAGAGTCGTGGCTGGGCTGTATTTGTCTGAATTCTTATCTGCTTCTTTTTTTCTTTCCAGGGACAGAGAGGTAGATGATGCTCAACTGAAAACACACACACCTGTCATTTGCTTTATTGCCATTAGGACAGGAGGAGGCAAAATACAATATGCCTTAGACATAGTGCAAGACTGAATGCAACTGTGACCCTAGTGAAGAAAGTAGGAGAAATCTCTGGGAAGAGAGCCAAAGTATATGGTTTTGGGGTAGAGAAGGTCTTTAATCTACATGAGCTTGGATAAGCATGTAAAATGGTATATATTTTAGGTTTGAAATGAAAACATGGGAGTGTCCTTTGTGTCAAGTGTCACGACCTCCTTACCAAATTTCTGCTAACTGATTTTCAGCCTCACAAATAAGAGAAATAATCTCCTCTTTCCCCCAGCTGGCTCTCAGCTTGATCTTTTAACCTTTTGCTTCCTATGCAAGCTTTTCAGCAAAGACCTGTGTTCAGCCATACAAGACTCCTTTGTAATAAAACCCAGTGCGTCAAACTTCTCAGCTTGTTATTTTCTTTTGAGCTGCATGATTACCCCTTTGCTGTACTTTAAGCTCTACCTGAAGTCTCCTTTGGAAATTCAAGCCAATGCAACAAAGTGTTGGCTGTCCCTTTTGACTTCATATTCTGAAAACAGACACATTGGATCACTACTGCAATCAGTTAGGCGTTTTGAGTGGGGATGATATGTATTTTGTTTTCTAAAGTTAGGCTTGGTGGCTTTCTTTTATTGCACCTTCCCAACTGCAATTTCCTCTGTTTTGTTTCTGATGCCTTTTGAATGTTTTCAACAAGTGTGCATTCATGTGTCTACTGAAGTATGATTAGAATCCAAAGTAAATATGTAGCACAAAAATATTGTTGTTCAAGGGACTTATAAAAGCCAGCCTTTAGCCTCTCAAGTTTTTGAGATCTATTTTTGTATTTTCTTTTTCTAGGAACCACTACTATTTGCAGGAATAGATGCTGCTGCTGTTTTTAATGACTTGGAGAGCAATGTACACTCCCTCAGGCTGACTGTTGGCAATTTAATGGCTATCTTTAATTTCTTTTCAAGCCGACATATTTTGATCAATTTCTGAGCTTCTGAATGGGCATGTTGCATTGTTATGAGGTAGTAGTTAAAACTGGAATACTGTAAAGAAACCTGAAGACAGCAGTGCAGGTTGAGCATCCCTTATCTGGAATTCCAAAATATTCCAACATCTAAAATTGTCTACATGGTTCAGTTACACAAACTCGGAGGCGTGGTGGCAAACCTTTGTGCCAGCTGAACTGCTGGCCTGAAGGTTGGCAGTTCAAATCCATGAGATGGGGTGAGCTCCCATCTGTCAGTCCTAGCTTCATGCAGAGATATGAGAGAAGCACCTCGCAGGATGGTAACACATCCAGGCGTCCCCTGGCCAATGTCTTTGAAGACATCCGATTCTCTCACACCAGAAGCGACTTACATTATATTCTCAATTTGCTTCTGACATGATAAAAAAGTTATACAAACTTTGTTTCATGCACAAAATTATTTAAAATATTGTGCATGTAATGAACTTCAGGTTATGTGTATAAGATATATATGAAACATAAATTAATTTTGTTTTTAGACTTGGGTACCAACTCCAATATATCTTACTATGTACGTATATGAAAATACAGATATTCTAAAAAAAATTAAATTATCCAAAATACTTTTGGTTCCAAGTGTTTTGGAGAAAGGATATTCAACCTCTAGTATGGTTAGAAGTATGTGTAGCTTTAATATTACTCAAAGCAGATGATATTACATATTATTTAAAACCAGAAAAGGGCAATTATCTACTATCCAATTCAACATAGTTCAAGTGCACTTCTTAAAAATTGATGCTGGAAGAAAATGATACCATTTTAGATGCTTCACAACATTTCTGATTGCTTCAATATATTTTTAAAAGAATGGATAAGGCCTTCCATGTAATTAGAAATGTGTCACAGGAATGAAAAAGTCCTGCAGTTTGAAAATTAGCTCAGATGTGCTGGTCTAGAATATTTTCTCTTGGTTCCTCCAGTTTCAAGTAATTTTTTTAAAGTAAAACTTAAAATACTCATCAACATCTGCTCTCTGAAGTCATGCAGCCCAGTTTCATAAGTTAACCACTTCCTCGTGGTTTGTAAACTAGGCCTCTGTTCTCAAAAGATGAGAAGCATATTCCTTCTTATTGCTGTTTGCCAACTTCAGAGAAGCTAACATTTGTATTCATAATTTCTTTAGTTTCAGATATGAGTGTATACCTTTGATCCAAAGGCGTGTCATTGTATAAAAGCAAAGTATGACAGAAACATTTGCAGAGAACTATACTTTTTAAATCACAGTATCAACTCTTCATTATTTAGTTCCCTGATTTCACTAAACTAAGAATGAGAATGTGGTTTATGTAATGAAAGCAGTGCAATACCTATGATATTTTTCACATTTTAAATGCATCTATATCTGTGATATTTTTCTATGTTACCTTTGGAGATGTGAAGTGAGGAAGCCTTGATGAAGAAATACAGTTATGATATAGCACACATGTATAGCGGGATTGTTTCAGTGGCTCCTCTCTTATTTGAGGGCCCTTCCAAACAGGGCTCAAAATGTGTCAGACTTTTACCTGAGGCGTCCAAATGACGCCTCAAGTAAAAGCAAATTAATTCAGGACAAAGCAGGAAAAACCTGCTTTATTCTGAATTAATTAGATACGCCTTAGATCCAGGCCTTCTTGAAAGGCCCAGTTCTAATGTGGGCCACTCCCAATTAACTTCTGTGAGCTCTATTAGCCCAGAAAAGTGAAGAGGGTACCTCACCTTCCCAACCCCCCAAAAGCCTTACCAGGTTGCATGAGGCTGCTCTGGTAACTCTCTTGGCATGCAAAAATGATGTGCCAGGAAGTGGGGGAGGGTGGGCAAATTGCTCCTGCAGATACCGTGCTGGAATGGGGACAACCCTCGTGAAAGTCTGAAGTGGGTTTATGCCCAGTGTGGAAGCACTGTAACTTCTTGTTGTTGTTTTGTGCCTTCAGGTCTGTCTTATGGAGATGTTAAGATTAACATACTATGGGTTTTCTTGCATAAACTCTGTGCCTTCCTGTGAATGTGTGTGACTTGCACAAGGTCACTCAATGGGTTTCCATGACTGAGTGATGATTTGAACCATGGTATCTCAGCATCCTAGCTTAACACTCAAACTACTAAACCACATTGGCTCATTACCTATCTTTCCTTTCACAAAATATACATGGGGCTCTGTATTAACAACAGAACTTTTTTTTTTAAAAAAAAGGAAAACATGTGATTCAAATTTGTGTAACTGGATCATTGTAATGTTGCAGTCTTATATATAGATTATAAGGCATACAGATGCCTCGTTTGCCTTCAGGCATATGCAAGTCACACAACTGCATAGTACTTCCAAGTAGTACGGACTCAGGAGATTGAATGATTCAATAGAATGTACTTTGGGCCTTAAGTGAAATGTAATATGGAACTTTCTTGGGTTATACATAGAATCCTAAAGAGATTTCAAGGACCATTCAGTTTAATCTGCTGCCATACATATGCAAAGACATCCTAAGACATCTTGCATATTTTAATGTAGCATAAATATGTGACAACATAGGTACACTGGATCCATTGTGTAACCAATGACAGAACTAGTGCACACAGCCTTTAGTGAGCCATTAACTCTCCACACTCCATGTGAACAGTGTAAAAATCTATCTTTGTGTTCTTTCAAAATGATGGGTTGTACATTAATCTAGAGTAATCCCTAACAGAATTCCATCAAAAAGTTTGTAGAAATACAGAAACTAGCCTTGCACCAGCTCAGCCAGTTTGACTAGACCTTTATGTGACTGGCATCAGGTATTTGATATCATAAGGAGAACCCCATCCTATCACCAGGCCTTTCACCTGCATGTACCAGGCACTTATATCTTGTAATCAAAGCATATGTTCTATCATTAATTTATTCCATTTGCATTTCTTTTATACCTTTGGTCAATCATATTCCACATGGGCAGAGTTCTCACTGCTTATAGTATTGTGGGCAGTATACAGAATACATCACAGAAGTAATAGTTTGCACATTCATTTACAACCCAAAATGGTATGCTTAGAATCTGGGTACCCATTGATATCATTGTAATATTGACTTGGCAGTCCTATAGTTCAAGACTTGCAGCTGCATTGGCAGAAATTACAGGCACTAGAGATCTGTGATAGACCTCATACAGAAAATATGAGTGACAAGGGGTGAAGCCAGGCAAGCACTTGTATAAAAAATTGTGCAGGATTTCTTGTATAGCTCCCAGGCAATTGCTGGAACAAGCACAAGTCTTACATATTAGAGTTGAAGAGATAAGTTGATATTTCTTTGATGTAAATGTCCAGAATGAAGGCAGTCTTTCTTTTTACTGCTTTGTATATGAACTGTGAGTATATCGTGTTGACTAATTTGGAGGGCTCTGGAAGCCTTTTTGTTAATTTGGATTGGATTTTTTTTTGGCTCACGCATGGATGAGAGAGTCATTCAGTATCATGCTCATCACAATATATTCATACTTAGATTTGGCTTTATCCTTACATTTTGGGTACTCTGTGAGTTGGTGCATCAAGCTCATCTTTTAGTGCCTCACCAAGGCTAGGAATATAATGGAGTCTCCTTGGAACCTATTTGGATGGCAGTTTTTTTTTGTGATAACTGTGTTGTTGAGCACTAATTTCTTTTGAGATAGTTAAAATATGCTACTATGTACCCTTTACAGATGCAATTGTAATATGTGCATCAATTTGCTATGTTTACTTTTAATTCAGCCATATGAATTGATCTTGAAATCCTCAGGAATACCAAATATAATATGCTGGTGACCTCATTTTGAACCATAGCCTTCTTTTCATTGGAGCTTTTCATGTATCTGAAGGCATATGTGACCCAATATAGATGATGAACAATACTTCATTTTGCCTGTTGGAAATCTATCACTGCCATTTTGCAGCTGCCATCTTGCTTTAAAGTCTAGTGTTTCAAGGCAATAAAACTACGTTATTCTGCTCAGGAAGCTTTGCATATCCTCTCATTCCCCCTTTACTCCCGTTTATGTAAATCTGGCACCAGTTTGACCAAAATGCCTTAGAAGACACAAAAGTGCCTTCAGTTTAGCTGAAACTCGGCAAGGTGGGCTTGTATGTAATATAATACATCCTCTTCATACAGCGGGAGCTTTTGGAGCTCTTGAAGAAGGCCTCTCACTTGTAAAAGTGTTTTCTATTATGATAACTTTGAGGGAAGGCTGCCCTCCTCAGCCTTCCTGCTGAGTTGAAGTCTCATTATAAATTGTCTCTTTATGTTTCCAAAATGCCGGGTTCCCAAGTTTGGCTCATTAATGAGACAGGAATGTATTCCATAATGGTTGGCTTGTTGCACCAGAACCACACAGAGTAAAAAGTATGTTGCAATTTAATTCATTGGTGCTGAAAACACATTTGCACTTCAGCAAGCCTGTTAAAGAGAAAGCAATGAGGACCATTTCCAACTTCCCCCCTAAATTTCAATTACTTTTGTTCTTTCTTTTATTTAATCTACATCTCTGCTTTTAAAATTGCTTTTCTTTTGCAGTAATATATAGAAATTTATTCATTGCAATCAACCTTTTATTAAAGAAATGAAAAGAAGTTGTAGGATGCATGCCGCTTTCAAAAAGAAACAAAGAATAATACTTTCATCCTTAAAGACTGAACTGTTCCACAGCTGAATTAATACAGGCGTAGTATTCTCCCTGGGGGGAAGGGCTAAATCTCCTTTTTTAGGCTAAACAAGATTACTCCAAAAGCTGGCATTCAAATAGCTTTTTGCGTAATGGCATAATAGGTTAGAGGTTCCAACAGTCTCCCATGCAGATCCAGCAATTGAACTCTTGAGGTGCTTCAGGTTTTAGAAGTTTGCTTTAGAATTAACTTGCTGTAAGAAGGCATGGGATTGCTAACTATTTGATTTTCAGACATTACTTGAACAAAGAAGAATCAGTCGCCATGTCAACTACTGTACCGTGAAATGGAATGAAACTGCCTTTCCAGCTGTACTCATTCAACAACTTTCTTAGTTCCCTGCTTCACTCCATGCAGGCCATCATTTTTCCCCACTTAAGTTTACCGCACCCTTGCTTCTGGTGCTATGACCAGACCCCAATTAAGGGTTTTATGATTTTCAAAATGCATACATTTGTATTAGTTGAAACATCCATTTTTTTAAAATGACACATGTTTATGAAATAGCCTGCTTTGGAAACAGTTCTTTCTCCATCAAATACTAATGAAATCATCGCATATTCTTCAAAAATTTGCAATTGCTAAAGGTTTTGTCCCTTTAATACTGAGTTTGCCACATTCTGATTAATGGATTATCCAGTATTCATTACCCATAGCAAGAAAAGGATATTTGCTATAAATAAATTTAATTTGCTCTTTCCAGTCTTCTTGTAATAGCATTTCATTCCTATTTCCACTTAGTACAGTAAACAGGAAATGAGTGAGAACAGCAGAAAAAGAAGAAACATTGTAATGGAAACCTGTCTTTTATCAGTTTAGTTTACAGAAATGCAAATAAAGAAATTCAGTCATATCACTGTATAAATAACATTAACTCATCATATTGCTACCATCTGAGTATGGCTGGACTCAATGCTTGTCAATTATACATCTCTTGTTTTGTTTTTAATGTTCAAATGAAATCAATGAACTGTAACAACTATGTAAAAGTTTACAAACTTCTTAATATAGACAAAGCTTTTTTTCATAGACATTATCATGTACTTTTCACAGAGATTGTTACCATGACAATGGTGCTCATGCTGATATATAAATATATTAAAATATTGACTGATATATGTAGGCATATAATTGTGCTAGGCTTGAGCGACTTTGAAAAGTAAGGACTCATTTTTCCTGTCCTTGGGAGCTTTATGGTTTGGAGTTCAAGAGAGATTTGTAACCTATGTAAAAGGTGAATAACAGCTCCAAGAGATGCAGTCTTTGCCAGAAAAAAAATCTGGGTTTGTTAGGGACAGTAAAAGGATTATTTGGGGCAATGTGTGATGCCAAAAGTTGCTTAGTATAGGGCAATGATGGAACAAAGTTTAGAAGTATAGAAGTTTGTGCTGATGCCCAGTCCCTCTCTTTGCTTAGTAGGAGAGACTAATCAAACCATATACTTCCCTTGCGTGTTTTGTTTATTGTGATGAATGTTGACTTTGATGGGTCTCTTCCCAGACAAATTCAAACCATGAGCCAAGAACAAATGGTTTCTTCTAACTTCTTAATAACTTATAACATATTCCTTATAACTCTGACTTTTCTGAAAAGACACAAGTCAGAAATCCTGGTCCATCACACCAAGGAAAACAAACCACAGGGAAATTAGTTAGTCCATAGGACCCTTATGCTTATAATATAGACTCACATACAAATGGAGGGTAGGTTTGGGGCTAATGACATGGGTCTTGATATGACCCATGGATAAATCAAGGGTCATGCTGCAGAAAGGGAAAAGCATCAATTTCACCTGACTGAGGAAGATGCTCCTGGCCTTCCATTTGCCACCAAATTTCTTTTTAAAAAACCAGTAGTGACATCACAGTAGGAAGAGTAGAGAGGATCTGTGCTTCTTTTAGGTTCTCCCAGAATGGACTGGCCTTTTTGCCACTCTACTCAGAGAAAGGGAAACTCTTTAAAAAGTCTTCAGATGCAGTACTCACATTGAGCCATGGAAAAATTGACCCAGGTTTTTGGGGTTGATTTTTTTAGCTTTAATATAATTCAGAAAGCACGTCCATTTCTGAATTGGTACTACAGTATTGAAATATATTTTTAAGATTGTTGCAGACAGTATATGATTACTGGCAACAGCATTTCTCCTGGGCAGGTAGAAAAATAGTGAGAGAGCTGGAAGACTAGGGAGAGAGTTAGAATCCATCATGTTACCCCAAAATACATAATCTGAAAGCCATTTCCAGCTTTCTTCGTGTGTCTGAAATAACATGTAGATGTTGAAATAGTTTATCTTGTCACTTCCTCTGTATCTTCTCATTGTGAAGATACTGAATAGAAATCCACCTACATCAGCACATAAAAAGGAGAAATATAGATACTGCTGACTCAGTTAATGACTGGCAGGTACTCCAGTTGATTGGATTTCAGTTACATCTGGATAGCTTTTTCTGTCAACCTCAGAGCCAACTTGCTATTTATACTACAAATAGAATTCAATATTGGAAGGTTTTCCACTGTTGGATTGTTAAAGCTGCTTAGACCTTCCAGAGGCTTAATTTGGGATTAAATGACATTTTGCTCATAAAATCCATTTAGTTAATTCTCTGCAAAGTGTGTCCCCTCCTGCAGTTTCAATGTATTGCATATTTTTTTTCTCTGTTGGAAATAAAACATGCTTCTTGGCGTGAGCTTTGCTTCAGCAAGGCACTGTTAGGTATTGTGAGTACTACAAACAAATGTAAGATTTGGCATAATAGCTTAGACATATTTTATGAGTTTTCAGACTCTTGTAACTACAGTGTTTTGTACATTTCTGATTTAATCTTAATGCATACATCGCAGATGTCAGATCAGAATCTTTCATTTCCACTGCCACTCCAGTAGTCTAGAGAATCAGCTTATCAAATAAAAATTACTGTTGTAAAATCTGACATGAACAGGTATTTGACATTTTCTTTATAGGGTTCTGTGGTGAAAGATGCTACCCAGTGGATGGTGCTAGGAGGTCAATTTCTTTTTTACTTCCCTATCTCTTCCCATAGTTTTGAAAACTTGACTCATACAAATGATTAACCTACCAGCAAGCATTTCCTCCATTTTGAAAGCTATTGGGCACAATTTATTTTGCAACAGTATAGACTTTCCACTGAGTAAAGAAAAGCATATGCTAAAACATGCACCTTACCTACTCATATACGTAGATACAGTAGAGTCTCACTTATCCAACACTCGATTATCCAACGTTCTGGATTATCCAACGCATTTTTGTAGTCAATGTTTTCAATGTATCGTGATATTTTGGTGCTAAATTTGTAAATACAAGAATTACAACATAACATTACTGCGTATTGAACTACTTTTTCTGTCAAATTTGTTGTATAACATGATGTTTTGGTGCTTAATTTGTAAAATCATAATCTAATTTGATTTTAATAGGCTTTTCCTTAATCCCTCCTTATTATCCAACATATTCGCTTATCCAACATTCTGCTGGCCCATTTATGTTGGATAAGTGAGACTCTACTGTACATGAAAGTAGACCAAATAAGAAAGTTTTGGTTTTGCAATTCTCCTGGAAGCCAGTTGTGTTTTGGTTAGGAGGTTCTTACTGTCTTGGATGTGCCACTTGATTATTATTAAAATGTATTGTTGTTTTACCATGCTATTTGCTCATGTCAGAGAGATGTCAATACATTTGTTAGATCTGCATTCTAGTGAAAGATCTGGTATCTTTTGAGGCCAGTATATGAGGATGAGTATTCTGGGGATCAATTGTTAGTTCCAATTTGAGCAGATCCGAAGAATTACAGAAATGTAGTTTCAATGTGTCTTCTTTAGTTTGAATTAACAAGAGCATTTTAGCCAAAGATGGAAATCATGCAGCCTTGTTGGACTATACTACACCCTTCAGCATTCCTCACTTTTGGTTAGAATTGCAACATTTGAGGGACCACACAATTCCCACCCCTAATTTAAGGCTTTATCTGGAATCAACTTTGAAGATAAATAAAATTTTGTAGAATTTTCTTAACACATGTAAATTGTCAGTTTCCTCTAAACTGTCAGTTGAAATGTGAATGTTTAATCTAAAAAATAAATAACTGGAAGAGTCTATCTTTTGCTAACATTTTAGTTTTCACTTGCATTGTATACATACAAATCATGTACAAAAGAGGCCTAAAGGAAACATGTAAACAGAAAATGTAGAGTGGTGCTTAAGACAATGTTTTTATTGGCAGGGATTTCTTGTGATACTGTACGTTCATGTTGTATGTCGTGTCTCTTACCGTGTTTCCCCGAAAATAAGACAGTGTCTTATATTAACTTTTGCTCCCAAAGATGTGCTAGGTCTTATTTTCAGGGGATGTCTTATTTTTCCATGAAGAAGAATTCACATTTATTGTTGAACAAAAAAATGAACATTTATTATATACTGTACAGTAGTTGTCATCACAAACCAGCATAACCAGACAAACTGTGAATCCTATCAAGAATTTCTTGTTACTATCATTATTTCCATGTACAACTGGCATGTACATTTACCAATCCTGCATGCTCTGGTGTTCTTTTGGGGGAGGCCTTATATTTAGCAATTCAGCAAAACTTCTACTAGGTCTTATTTTTCTGGGATGTCTTATTTTTAGGGGAAACAAGGTAGATACATGAAACTGAGTTGCTGATTTCTCCTAATATTGGAGACCTGGTCAAATGACCATAGGAAGTGCAATTTGTTCTGCTCCTTCATTCCTGTGCACCATTTTAACATTCTTCTACTAACTCATACTTTGTGAAAGTTATTTATCTGCCACATTCTGCAAAAGATAAGCAATCCGTACGGGCCGCCAGATATAAATTAGTAAGAAGTCTGAATCCAACACTACTACTTCTCTAGCCATTTGTCTGAAGGGACTACCTTCCTTCCTGGAATATTCTCCTTTTGTGAAAAAATATTTGAAGTTATATAAGCCTGCTTCATACTACCCTTTCAGATTTTCAGAATGCGCTTCTTTGATTTTTGTTCTTCAAGGGATGAGGAGAGAGCAAAGAGGAAATAATGCTTGCCTTCTGGAAACACCATATGCCACAGGATAAATGAGGGCTTTACAATGACAAGGGTTACAGGGTGGGGCAATCTGCTGGGAAGTTTAATTCAGCAGTATTTATTGTCGAGTTCTGTGATAGCAGTTTAATGATATATAGTGTCGCATCGTGCCTGCTATGAAGGGGTTGGCCTTGGTGGAGCTCTTAAGTTTTCCCTGATGGAAAAATGCAGCAACCATGCATGGCATTTCAATCATCTTACATTCACTTCATTCTCTTTCCCAGACAAGAATTAAAACTGACGAAGGGTAGAGGATTTATAAGGGTGTCAAAGCATATGGCAGATGGGTTGGATTAGGGCTCAGGACTACAGTAATCCTAATCCTGATTGCCAAGCATTATATTAGATTCTGCCTCCTGCTGGGTTTTTCTAGATTTGCAGCCAGAACGAAGAAATGTCAAACCCTTTGAGAATGGGAATTAAAATATTATTTAAAGTTGTTTCCCCCAGATATAATGTCTGCTTGGGGGAGAGGGCTGGAAGAAAGTATTTTTTGCCATTAAAATGTAATATATCCCCCCGGTTGAATGAAAAATGATTGATTACAGGGCATTCAAAATATATAATATTTTGCTTCAACGTGTTCCTTATATGCCATTCTGTATCTCCCTTTTCTGTCATATATACATACATATATATATACATACACACACACACACACACACACACACACACACACACACACACATATATATATATATATATGCAGGTCTAGGCAGGTTGAGCAGTGAAATGAAAGGTCTCCCTACTGAGCTATCGCAAGACATCACATCACCAGTTGCCAGGAGCGGTGACAGTGTTGATCAGTGGCTTTTAGTATTTTGGAGTTTTTGCTGCCCTTGTTCTAAGAAACTCGGGAGGCATGTTCCTGTGAAGTGAGCAGAACTGAGAGACAGGGACTGACCCAAAGACTGGTAGTGCATTCATTGCTAAGCATGGATTTGACCCTTAGTATCTTTGGCGTCTCTGATGTAACATACCAACTCTGCTTTAAACCAGGTAGTCTTGGAAACTGAATATATATACACACAAAAGATAATAGGGCTCACTGGAAAAAGAAATCTTGAAGGTTCTATTAGCAATGTCAATCAGTAATCTGGGAGACAGGATCAGGTAGGCAGGGGATAGCTTGCTTACCATGAACTCTATAGTAAGGACCAGTTTTGCCTTATATGGGTAAAACATTAACATGGCAGTAGAACTATGGCCAAATCTATCCAAGTCTTTATTAATTTTTTAGAATAGATGACAACAGGATGTGATTGGTTGAATTCTGGTTTATTGTTGTGTCCAAGCCCAACCATATAAATAAAGCATGGTTTGTTAGCCAGTCACAATCCACAATTAAAAGCTATTTTGTTTACTAGCCCTTGGCTTATTATTTTGTCCGAATAAAATCATACTTTATTCCAAACTTGCTTCCTCAAATGTCTATTCTGATCTGTTGAAATAGGTAGGTCAGAAACAAAATAGAAATGAGGAAGACAACCTATGGGTTGTTTTGATGTGAGGGAATATTCATGGCTCACACTATGAACAACAGCTATCATAAAGGATTGCTTAACATTGTTGTGACTGCGCCTTCGGGGATTATGGTTGATGGTGATGGAATTCGAAGAGGAAGAAAAAACCCTCGTGATGAGGGTTCACTGGAGGAGTTGCGCAGGAAGCATCTTAGAGAGTTATATGGGGGATCTTCTGAGGAAGATTCAGATGGGGAGATGGATGCTGAGGAACAGGTGGTGGCTGGGGAAGCGGGCACTGAATGGGCACAGCCACCGGAGATGTCTGGGGATTTGGGGCCTATGGATACTTCTGAACCTGGGGTTTCTGCAGGAGCTGATCCCAACTGGGATGCTTGGAGAAGGGAGGATGGTTCTTTAAGTGTTCATGGGGCTAAGTGTGGGCAGGATGATTGGGACTCCGACGAATTGCTAGGTACTCCAGATCCACGAGCTCTAGCTGTGTGAAGTTCAGACTCTGAGTAGATTTGGGACACCTGGTGTTTGGGTGTGAGTGTTTGGTCACCCAGGAGGAAGGGGAATAAAATGGGAATGTTTGGCCACTGCACTTTGCGTGTGGCAAGGTGTTGCTGAGGCACCATTGGGATCTCTGTGAAGACTGGACTTGGACTATGATTTGAATCTGCTGATATCACCTAGCTTGGCTCTCGCTGTGTCTTATCGTGGACCTGTTTTGGATGACTGCACCCTCTTCGGACTTTGGATTGAATTTGACCTGGCTTATGTCTACACCCTCTGACTGACGGCTACTCCCGGCTTCTGACTATTGGTTTGTCTTTCGGAATTTCTGCTGCCTCCTGACCTGACCTTGGATTCTTCTGACGACGGCTATTCATCATCCCTTTGAGGCTTTCGGCTTATCTGCACCGTGGAAGCAGCTTTATTGCTTTTCTAGTTTGTTTATTTTCCAGCAATTAACTCTATTTGTTTTCCAAAGCTGAATTGAAGCGTTATTTAGTTTTTTATTGAATGCCAGCATGGGAAATTAGCGTGGCTCGTTTTTGAGTTATTATTGTCCAATCTACTCTCGAAACACTGAAAAGTGAAGTGTTTCAAGGATATTTCCTGTGTTTATGTTATTTTCTGGCTTATCTTCGGAATAAACTCTGTTTTGTATGTTAACTGGCGTCTGACTCTTGACAACATTATGTGCAAATGTGCCAATTGTTTGGATTATTGTTGGCACATTAAACATATATAGGCAGGCTTATGACTTAAAACTTATCTATGCTCAGTGAATTTGATGTGAGCTCTAGAGGTAGTAAAGGAATCGTATAAAATAATTTCTATATAGGTGCCTAAAAATCAAATAGGAAGAGGATTCATAATATAACAGTGGTGTATTATATAGCATGAAAGTGATGCATGCATTTAGAGAAATGTCAACCTATCACAGACCATCAAAAATAAACTAAAATATAATTTCCTATCTTCCTTCTTTAAAAAGGACAGGGTAACACTTTTATTACTTTAAATGAGATAAATAATTCCATTATTGCATTGAATGATCAGACCTGGTGTTGGTGAAATGCGAAGACATATCCTCAGTAAGCTGATTATAACGGTATTGGTATAATTTTGAGTGTAAATTGCTCTTGTGAGAAATTGGTATAAGTCAGAAGAGGAAGCAGGTTCTATGAAGTGAACTAAGATAAAGGAGGACTCGTGATTGATACTGATTTGTACAATTCTTGTTTAGATAATGATTTTTGCCATGAAATGAATACCATAGAATGTTTAGGAGGTACAACCATAGATATCTTTGATCTTGGACCATCCACATTGTCTTAGCCTTAGGAGACAGCAATAGCAAACCCAGGAGTAAATTTTGCCAAGGAAATCCCATGGTAATTCTGCCTCAGGGTTGTTGTAAGCCAGAAATGACTTGAAAAACAACACAATAATTCCTATCGTGATGTCATTTTTAAAGTTCACAGTAAGGTTTGCAGATGGCAAACAGTTCTATAAAATTATACAGAACATTTTAGATTCAGATATGAAAAACAAAAAATAGGCTTGAAAAAACCAAATAAAGGAGAAAAACGGGGTGAGATTTCTTTAGGCTATGATTTTAAGTTTTATTTTCAGAGCTCAGGAATGTGCGGTTATTTCTTTTATACAGCAAGTTTCAGCAGTGTAAATACACCCTTTTTTTACATATTCTCTTTTCCTTTCCAGAGGAAGAATTTGCCCCTTCTTTTGAGCATTGGTTTATTAATCTTCTGGGGAGCTTTGCTGCTAGGTCTTCGCTTCTACTGGATGGGGAACAAACCTCCCAGCTTTTCCAATTCTGACAACCCAGCAGCTGATTCGGACAGTTTTCTAACACGAACTCTCACCTTTTTTTACTTGCCAACCAAAAACCTTTGGCTGTTGCTGTGCCCAGACACCCTTAGTTTTGACTGGTCCATGGATGCTGTGCCTCTTCTAAAAACAGTCAGTGACTGGAGGAACCTACACACAGTGGCCTTTTATGCTGGACTTCTCCTTCTTGCTTACACCAGTTTGAAAAACCCCAGCAAGGAAAGAGAATGCAATGGGAAAAATGTGACAAATGGCAAGCTGAACACCAATGGACATAACTGCCTCTCTGAAATGGAATATAAAAGTATGGAACTCAAGTCCTATTTTGTATCTAAAGAAGAAAACGGCATTGACAAACTCTTGCGGCAGAAGCTGCCACTTCCTTCGACTGAGCACATTGTAGTACTATCTCTATCTTTATTAATTGTTCCTTTCATTCCTGCCACAAACTTGTTTTTCTATGTAGGCTTTGTGATAGCAGAGCGTGTCTTGTATATACCTAGTATGGGCTTCTGCCTTCTGATTACTGTGGGCACCAGAGCCCTTTACATCAAAACCCAAAAGCGTTTTTTGAAGAACTTGATTTTTTTTGCCACTGCTGCATTAATTTTTTTCTATGGACTCAAGACTTTTGTCAGGAATAGGGACTGGCAGGATGAAGAGATGCTGTATAAGTCAGGGATAAAAGTAAATCCAGCTAAAGGTAATTTTTCTCCATTGGGGTTTCTTTCTTTGTGACAAATTATACTGTATATAATGTTTTTTTGTTTTTTTTAAATCGAAATTTGTGATTTCTCATTGTCTTAAATATGCATTTAGAGACTGTTCTAAATACACTAGTGAGTAGTAAATGGTATACCCATTTATGCTTGTAACATATTCGAATGAATCAATTAATACACAGCAAAGACAAATAGAGGACCACTGAAAGGGTTTTATTAACATATTGTATGCTTCAAAGATTTTTGTGTTGCTGTTAATTAAGCCATATAAGCAAGTTTTAACTGCACTTGGCTCAGATTCAAAAATTTAAATATATCTGAGGAACAAAGTCATTTGAGTATTATGTACAAAAATTTGTTATGGTTATACATACAGTAGAGCAGGGGTCCCCAAACTAAGGCCCGGGGGCTAGATGCGGGCCTCCAAGGTCATTTACCTGGCCCCCGCCCTCAGTTTTAGACTTAGGCTCACCCAAAGTCAGAAATGACTTGAAGGCACACAACAACAACAATCCTAATTAACTTGACTATCTCATTGGCCAGAAGCAGGCCCACACTTCCCACTGAAATCCCGGTAGGATTATGTAGGTTAAAATTGATTTTATTTTTAAATATTGTATTGTTCTTTCATTTACTAATATTGTGCTATGGCAATAATATCATATATTGTGTACCTATATACATATAATATTGATAATAATATTATAATGTAGTACAATATAATACTAATAATACAATATAATAATATTCATTATATATTGTATATTAAATGTAATATTATTAATATTACAGTATAGTGGTATAATACAATATCTATATATAAAAAAGAGTGATGTAATCCCGGCGACCGACAAAACAACAAAACTAAAGGCCCCCCAACCTCAAAAATTGACAGCACAACCCCTTATCCATGCCTCTAGGTTGATACAAGAAAAAGAAAAGAAAAAAAAGTCCTAATTAGAGGGAGAGGAATAATTGTTATTTATCCAATTGCTTCTATTAATCCAATAGAAGGCTAAGCTCCGCCCACTTGGTCTCCTAGTAGTAATATATAATGCTAATATTGTGCTATGCTAATAATCTAATATATTGTATGTACATACAACTTGTGAACTGCTCTGAGTCCCCTTCAGGATGAAAGTGGGTGGGGTATAAATGTAGTAAACAAACAAACAAATAATTGTTGTTGGGGGTTTTTTACACTACAAATAAGACATGTGCAGTGTGCATAGGAATCTGTTTGTTTTTTTTTTTAAATGATAATTCGGCCCCTCAACAATCTGAGGGACCATGAACCGGCCCTCCACTTAAAAAGTTTGAGGACCCCTGCAGTAGAGTCTCGCTTATCCGACTTAAACTGGCCGGCAGAGTGTCGGATAAGCAAAATTGTCACATAATAGGGAGGGCGGCAGAAGAAGGAGCCTCTTCCCCTGTTGCTGGGGAAAAGGCTCCTCCTCATCCTCCTCCTGGTCCTCCTCTCCCTCGGCAGCCTGGCTATCGAGGGAGAGGAAGACAAGGATCACCAGGAGAAGCACCAGGGGGCAGCCTGGAAGCCCCGCTTGGGGGCTGCACTACCGCCATCGCTTCCCCTTGTGATCCTCCTCCTCTTCTCCCTCGGTAGGCTGGCCATCGAGGGAGAGGAAGGCAAGGATCGCTGGAAGAAGCACCGGGGGCAGCTTGGAAACCCCGCTTGGGGGCTGCACTGTCACCATCGCTTCCCCTTGTGATCCTCCTCCTCTTCTCCCTCGGCAGGCTGGTTATCATGGGAGAGGAGAAGGAGGAAGAGGACAAGCAGCGGGGGCAATGCAGCTCCCAAGGGCTGTCCCCGCCACTGCTCCCAGCAATCCTCCTCTTCCTGAGTGCGCCAGCAAGCGAGGAAGGGAAGGGTGAGCAAGGGAAAGAGAGAGGGAGGGCACCCAGGGCCTTGGATAATACAGAGTGTTGGATTAGTGGAAGACGGATAAGTGGAACTCTACTGTATATGTCAGGAGCTTGGACATGTAATTTCTTCACCATCCCCTTTACTTTTTTTGTGATGTTCCTAGCCTTTGTTTACTTCTATGTTAATGCTGTTCTTTCACTATTAGTGATTTAGCAACATACAAATACTCGTTTAAACATTGTGATTTTTTTTTCTCAGCTTCCCTGTTGAATCTTTTCTGCATTTATGCATTGCCTAGGTATTTGAAATGCTAAGGAAGCTGAAACAATTAGCGATTAGAGAGTTCACTGAACAGCTTGTCTTTATTCGATGTGGTGTGTGGCAGCAGCCTGGAAACTTTATGTTGGATTTAAGCAAAATTAAAGTGGTTTGTGTGTGAAACAATGTTATTTCAAAGTATAGTATTAGATATGGTACTTAGAACAAGCCATAAAACTGGGAGTATTATGAAAACTTTCTAGTTTTATTAATTGTGACATCAACAAATATATACGTAATGGGAAAATAAGAATCAAATATGAATTGGCAATCATCCTTAGGTTGCAGAAAAAGATTCAGTACTTCAGATACAAATAGGAATATTCATAAATATATGGCTTGGCTCCTTTGACAAAAGCAGATCCTCTACTCGGACTGCTTGAATTCATTCTACCACAATTAGAAATTTTAAAAAGAAATATTCAAAAGTGTTCACATTACTATAGTTTTAATTTTTTGGCAGAATGCCCTACAATATTTGATAACATTAGGGGATAAATCAGTTAATATGCAAATATAGTTACCTGACAGCAGAAAGATTAGAGTGAGTAAAACTGGAGAAGGAAGAAGTTCTCTTCTGTTTGGCTATCTTACATTCTTGCTTATAGCTTTGTATCTACTCCATATAATGTATAAGTCTAAAATATGAGTCACAAAATTGACTCCCAAAATCTGTGTTGACTTATCTGTGAGTCAGTGTAAACTTTAACGCTGATAAAAAAGAAACTATTTTCTTCTCTGAGTAGAATGGCAAAAAACCCCACTTTTTGATTGCCTTGGGAGGAAAATGGCAGCAGTAGTAGCCAAGGGTGACTGCCCCCCCCCCTTAGGAGGTGCTCCATGGAATGACCCTCAACTTACTAACAGGTCATATTAAAATCCCTAACTTTGGTCGCAAAACCTGATCTTGACCTATAAAAGAGGTTGAATGATGTACCAATATATATCACTACTTCCTCTCTGATTGCTCTATTACAATGGTTCCCAACCTGTGGGTCCCCAGTTGTTTTGGCCTACAACTCCCAGAAATCCCAGCCAGTTTAGCAGCTGTTAGGATTTCTTGGAGTTGAAGGTCAAAACGTCTAGGGACCCACTGATTGAGAACCGCTGTATTAGGAAAGTAACCCCTCTTCAGATATTTAAAATGAACATCTGAACAAATTAAATGTTCTTTAAATGCTCTAGCCTGCCCTCGCTACCATTGCTGTCTATATATAGTGAGCAAAAATGTGAAGCAGGTCTGGAACTCTAAAGGCCTATACCTGGAGATGCTTAGAATTGAATCTAAGACTTTTAAAATACAAAACATAAGCTTTGAATGTCCAGAAATACAGAGCTAAAAGAAGGATAAAGAAAACCATCCTGGATCAGGTCTGAGGTCAGCAGGTAGAAGTAACCCTATTTTCTGTGCACCATTGCTAACTGAGGTTGTATTGGAAAGGAGAAGGCAAAAGCACAAAGGAAAACATAAGTGGTGTAGAGCTGGTATAGCAGTGGGTATGTATTTACACTACTACAGATTTTTAGGTTCCATTTCTTTCCCAAGAAACAACTTGCCATGGACAGTATGTAATATGATTAATAGTTGATTCAAAGGGCAACTAAAATGATCAAAGGTCTTCAGATCCATGTGGTCTCTTCCAACTCTATTATTCTGTGATTCTATGATTCGAAGCTGGGGCAGGAATAAGATAATGCTGTTGTTAAGCTAGAAGAAACATGGGAGCATATATTATTGCATTAGTTATGATGATTAAACCAGAAGATATCCCATAGGAATCATGCATAGGTGTACATTCCCATACATGTGTGGTTGTACTTTTTTGGCTGTTGTACAATCAATGTGCAGGCAGTCCCCAAGTAACAAACATCTGACTTACAAATGGCTCATTGTTAAGAACTGGGGTGAGAAAACAGGAAGTGAGATAAATCTACCTCTAGGAAAAGAAATTCACTAATGAAAGAGTTATCATGGGGAAAAGGTTTCTCCACTGAAGCTTTCTCACCAATCTTTCTTTCCACAACAAGCCATTTTTTTTTTTAAAAAAGTCCAATTGTCACAGGGTATTAACCCTTTCCTATGCTATCCAAAGCTACTATATATGTATTTGGCTGGAGTAATGCTTCAAAAATGTACCTGTTCCAACTTACATACAAATTCAAATTAAAACAAACCTACAGAAGCTATCTTGTTTGCAACTTGGGGACTGCCTGAATTCAGTTCATGACTGTGTATGTGGAATTTGCAAATGTAATCATTTCACACGTGCCTAAACCCTATTGTTAATCCTGATTAAGGTTGAGCCATTGAATAGATTTACCTATGTGTTGACTCATAATTCAGCACTTGATTCCACGAGTCTACTCTAGCTGAGAGTAACCAACATGATTCCAGCCATGCAGTTGCTAGGTCTTGAATGGTGTGTTTCTCAGTGCCTTCATTTACCACTTAATTCATTGGGATTGCAGAAACAGCTACTGTGCATTCCCTTTGCCCAATTGGATAGTAAGGAGGCACTTTGGTGAATGGTTAAGATAAGACTAAAAAATCAAGATGTCAAATCTGGAATTTTTAAGTATTTACTTTTTAACTTTGAGTATCTGCATAGCCATCCTTATTTGATATATATTTAGGATATTTTAGTTTTCCAGCCACTTTGCTCATTTCCAGTGTTTTGTATAGTTGTTCCTTTTTTGACTCACTACATAGATGTCAGGTCATTCGTTCCTTATATTCCTGCTGGTTTTAGTAGTGAGTCTTCACTTCAGTAGGAAAAAAAACCATTTACTATAGGAATAAGCAGGCATTTAGAGGGAAAGTGTAATAATTAAGTGTGGTAAAAGGGTAAAATTAAAAGAGAAATCCAGAGAGAAACTTCAGAAATGCCTATGGAGTACTGTTGGGCAAACAAATACTTATTAACAGTAGGAAAATAGCAGTGTAGCCATCACCCATGGGCACTGCAGCATCTGTAAAGTGCAATTTAATATTATGTATGTCATTCCTGAGTACAGTGAAATGAGTGAAATCAGCTACACACAATTTTGCTCAGTGTCAGGGAAAATATGCCCAAGAGAATCAACTGAAAGGGCTGTTGAACTGCTGCCTTAAAAACTGTCATGTGGAAAGGGCATTCTGTTTGACCCTGAGCGTAGCAGGCAACCTGCCAGTCATTAGCTGGAAAACTGCATTGGGAATTGGGACAATCACCTCTTAATCAGTTGTCATGCCTGTCCATTTCTTATTTTGATATATTCAGGGCACTTTGTGCATTCTATTAGGTGTTTGATGGCATTTTTGATGGAATTCTAAGTCAGATGTGGATGCGCTTAATTATGATGATGCGGTTAATTAAAGTAGCTTAAGGGGTCTGAAAGAAAGCGTTCCTGTCAAGAAAGTGGGTAATCACCACAGTGTCACAAGTGATTATCAAATCTATAGTCCTGATTGTAAAAAAGACTTCCAGACTTGTGAGGCAAGTGACTCATGTGTTGTTAACTCCTTTAGGTCATGATTTCTAAACTGGGATAAATTGATCCATGACAAGCTGAACAAGCCATAGTGAAAAAGCCTTTAATAAAAAAGAAAAGGATAATTGAGTTTTTAGAAGAATAATTTAACTGAGCTAGTAAGAGCAGTAACAATATATGCTTATTTGCAAAAAATCAATATATAAAAGAGATTAATTATAAATGTTGGGTTTGTAGAAGTCATTTATTTATTAAGAAATTACTTATAGTGCATTTCGTTTGGCAAGTTAAAAACAAGCTCAGCCTTTTGGTAACAGAATTAATTGAAAAGATGCTGACAATTTACTAGTTCCAGATATTGATAACATATATTAGATAGCTTTATAGAATTTTATACTCTTGCTGTGTAGCATACTCTAAAAGCTTGGGAGTTTTGTTGTCTTAGCACCTCTATATATGGTATTGGGTTTTTCATGTTTCTTACACCTAGTTTTATCAAAACTCCAAGAATTTCTGCATTTTCTGGGGTTCAAATGTTGTAAAAACAACCACCACCCCACTACACATGCATGCCATCTTACATTAAAAATGTACAGATGCTTCCAAGTTGAACAGACAATGTTTAAACTTGTGTACAGAAGTATTTAGTACTGGTAATCCTAGCCCAAAAATAAAGCCAGAAGGCAACAGAAAAAGCCAATATGCTCTTTCAGAATTGAGCAAAGGTAATTAATCAGAACACTGAAACAGAACGGCTGTGAAATGGCTAGGGAGATTATAAGCCAGCAGCAAAGTCAGAATAAAGAGAACATAGAAGAGTCTGGTTTGGTTAATGTCTAGATGGGAGAATATGATCTTCTCTTGGGGATCTTCAGGTAGGGCTAGGAAAGAGTCCAGGCCAAATACTCTAGAGCAGCTGCCATTTGTAGTTGATAATACTAGAATAAATGGATCAAGTATCTCATTGAGTGAGGCTGCTTACTGTGTTTGTAGAAAAAATATTTATTTTAAAATTAATTCTCTAGAAAGGACAAACCATCTAGCTTGCCCTCCCTCCCTTTTACCCTCCCCCTTCTCTATATATACAGACACATGTGAAAGAGAGAGAGAGACAGAGAAACAGCAGCATATAGCTAATTATTAGCATAGCAATTAAAATTTAAAGTATAACTAGAAAAAGCTCTGGATTGAATAACTTCAGAAAAATAGCAGAGAAAGAAACTCAGGTAGATAAACCCAGAACCTTCTTAAAGTCAGGAAATAATCTAATGGAGTAATGCCTGAGATAAGGGCTGGCAGGCTACAGAACTGGTGCCAGAATGAAAGATCTGTACCAACAAAGTTGAAAGAGCAAGGGACAGCTTTGATTACGATGCCCTTAAGATCCATCTTGGTAAAGCCATGTCTTTTTCTTGGACAATCTTTACTTGAGTACTCGTTACTTTATCAAGCAAGAATGAATATAAACATTTTGGAACATGCAAGGTTGCAAAGGGTTCACTAATTCTAAAAATTTGGAGTGACTATTTTAATTAACAGATTGATATTTGTGCTAATTTAAATTCAGATGACAGCCACTCAAGGGATATGATATGAGGGTTATAGCATTAGATTGGCAGGTTCCAACCTATATGGAATTAATCAGTCCACTGTTCATGTATTATAGTGGATGTATGGTTACTTTGGATAATTTTATATGCGAATAGACTCAGTCAGTGAAATTACTTCCCTATTGATAACAGGGTGACTTGGAGGTTTCTCATCCATACATTTTCTGAGTTGACCTAACAGCACATAACATGAATGTAAGGAGTATTAGGACCTCCTCATATGGCACCGGGGGTCGTGCCATTTCACTGGCAGTTGCCAGTGAAAGAGAAGGTGTGTGGGGCCCCTCGTGAACCCCGTGTACCCTCCCTCCCCTCATCATATGGTGGGTATGGGATAAGTGGCACCCAGTCCCCAAAAGATGGGTGAAAGGGCGGCAACACCTGTTGTCCTGTTGCCCTTTCCCCCATTATATGCCTATCTAATGCTATAACCATTATATGGGGAAAAGAAGAGGAATGTGTGGGTAGCTTTTCAGAGCTATCTGAAAAACACTTTCCTCTTCGCCGTGGAGGAGGAAGGGTCTTGCGAAGCTTCCCTTCTAGTTTTGGAGAAAGGTGGGCATAGCCAAGCCAGCATTGTCTGATGATGCTCGACAGGTCCTGTCGACAAATGGAAAAATGGGGCTAAAAAACTCTCATGTGAGTATCTAAACCAAGAAGCCAGTTGTTTCAGCATTGGACTATGATTCTGGAGACAGGGTTTAATCAGAGTATTGCATTACTATGGAGAGGACCCATATGGTCCATGTCAGAAATACTTTGTGTATTACTGCAACTCAGGTCGCTTCCAGATAGCATCAAAATGCGAGTTTTAAAAGTGGGGCAAATATTCCTTGAGACCTGACAGCAAGTCTACAGACAGAACTGCCAATCCCAGGAAATGGTCCCCCACTATCCTCACAGCTTTCTTTGAAGCAGATCAAGATGGAAGGTGGATGAGGGGATATCTGGTGGAAGTTTAAAAAAAAAAAACTCTGAGATTCTCTGGACCTCATATACACATTACACATATGCAGAGATCCCAATGTAAACACAAGCAGATTTCTTACCTCTCTTCACCCAACTGTTAATTCAAGAAAGAAAGGAATGGCTGCAGAGAGTTCAAATTGCTTTCCAAATGTGCTTTCCTTTAGCCACCTATGTGGCCGTGGCTCTATTTTTGACAGCCCAATAAGCTGTTTTGGGCTTTTAAAACACATTTGCTGGAGCAGTCCACAAATGAGGAAGAAAAAGTAAGTCACATGTTTTACATGACTGCAGGGATATACATACAGTCATGCAAAGGTATGCATCTTTTGGGGTGGAATCGGGTTTGTAATGCACCATTTAGATATTTTGGGGGCGAAATTGGGTTTTAAGTGCTTTTCAATGGTTAGCCCAATTCTGCCCGTACTCTCCCCAAACATTGTTTAGCCACACACCCCTTTTATCCTTGTTACTTCTGGGTTTTACTTCATGTGTAGAAAGGCCCTCAGAGAATGAGCTACCCTTCTCCTAGCTCTGAGCCAAATCAGCAGGTGAAATTCTGCTATCCTGTTTCAACCTCATAAGTGGTAAAAGGAGACATTCACTTTAACAACTATGGCAACTGCACTTGTAGATAAGCAACAAACACAGTACATTTCAAATGTCCAGAGATTGTAATATATATGTGTATTATATATAAAATGAATATATTGGATTAATCACTGATTGAGACATTCAGTGAGAAAAAAATGATTGGACTTTAAACTGATCCAATATCAAAGCCTTCTTCACTGAAGGTAAATAAAGGCCATCTTTCAAGGAACAGGGAGAAAGAAAGAAAAAGCTTCTTGTGGTTGGGCACTTTGAACTCTCAAAGACTGGCTTCCCATCTTTTGAGGTATCTCCTTGTGTTGACTTATAGAAAATTACTTTGCTAAGAGCAGGTATGAGTTCAGTGCTTAACAGAAATGTTGGTGATTATTAAAACATTAGTTGAGTGCTCATGACAAGATAAGAGGCTTACGAGTACTTTGACAGACAACAGAAGCAGGTGATGTATCTCACCTTGAAAACTGAGATATCTGTCTACAATATTATTAATCTGTTTGTCTTTTGACAAGCAGTATCCATTAAAAAGAGATGCTATAGCTAGTGGTGTCTGGGAAATCAGCTGAAGACCAAACAAAACAGACATTGCGGAGTGCCTAGTCAATTTATGCTGTACATCTTTATTTCTGTTTTACTGCTGTAATTTATAGCATGCTATGAAAAGGTGTTTAGAAATAGTAACACAAGTTGGTGTATACCAGAGACCTCATCTGTCATGGTCTAGGAATCAGAGGCTCATAAAAGTTTAATGGGAAACAAAACAAAAAAAAAGAGATAAGATTGACTGCTTATTTAGATTATGCTTCTATACTTTTAAAATTTCAAACGAATGGTGCTCCAAATAATTGCACAACACAGAATATCTACAAAGTAAAGGTTTATATTAAACACCCTTTGTCTCAGAGTAAGCTATTCAATATCTTGCTATCAAAGGGTTTTGCCACAGTGGTCAGTGAAAATAAATAAATGTTAAGAGAACCAGCTGTTTTTTCCCCCCCAATACAGCGGGTCCTTGAGATCCATGAAGATCTACATGGCACTTTCCCCATTCTGAAATATTTCCTTGCCCTTAGGCCCCTTCTACACTGTCCTTATGTTCCAGGATCTGATCGCAGGTTATCTGCATTATATGAGTCTCCATTGTCATATAATGTGGGATAAAGAGATATTATGGAATCAGATCCTAGGATATAAGGACAGCGTAAAAGGGGCCTTAAACAAATGGTTCTCAACCTGTGGGTCCCCAGATGCTTTGGCCTACAACTCCCAAAAATCTCAGCCAGTTTACCAGCTGTTAGGATTTCTGGGAGTTGAAGGCCAAAACATCTGGAGACCCACAGGTTGAGAACCACTGCCTTAGACAGACTTTTTATTCCCACACTCCAAGTCAGTTTAAATTAAGCTAGCATTTCTCCATGGTTGTCCCTTGTTGTTCTGTATCTAGCTAAGATGAATGCCACTAAGAAACCTAGAAAGTGTTTGCAGGACAGCAAATTTAGTAGAGATCAAACAAGAGCAAGAGTAATGTTGGCAATCAAAGAAAATAATCCCAATGCTTTACTAATATAATATTGTAACAGGACATCTACACTTTTGACTATTACTAGCTGTGCTCGGCCACGCGTTGCTGTGGCGAAGTATGGTGGTATGGGAAATAAAGTATTGAGGAATTGGTGGTAGTTAAGGTCAAGGGTAAAGGTGTGGAGTCCAGAAAATCCAGTTAAAGCAGATAATATAATATTATATGGGTTATATAGCTGTGTGGAAGGGCCTTGAGTCTACACTGCCATCTAATCCAGTTAAAATCTGATAATCTGTATTTTATAGGCAGTGTGGAAGAGGCCTGAGGCCTAACTCTGCCTGGCCCCTGGGTGAGTGGGTTGCTAGGAGACCAAGTGGGCGGAGCTTAGCCTTCTAACTGGCAGCAATTGGATAAAAACAATTATTCCTCTCCGTCTAATTAGGACTTTATTTTTCTTTTCTTTTTGTTGTATCAACCTAGAGGCGTGGATGATGGATTGTGTTGTCAATTTTCGAGGTTGTGGGGTGTTTAGTTTTGTTGTTTTGGCGGTCGCCAGGATTCCATCGCTCTTTTATATATATATAGATTATTTAAAGGTTTGGGTGGAAATTTATGAAAGCCAATTTCTGAAAAGTTGCCAAAGTCTAGATGTGATGTGGTGTTAGTGAAAATGGAAGGAAAAGAACTTAGGAGAAGAAACTGTAAGGGATATCCATGCTATTTCAAGACCATGAATGTACAGATAAAATAAAAACTGAAAGCACCAGAAAGGCTCATTACTTCCAAATACTTTTTTTTCCTGTCTAGATGAGCCCAGAGTTCATATAGCTAGAGAGTAATGGTTTCTTGGTATATTACAGGCATATGCGCCAATCAGATCCTACATAGTTTTCATACCTAGTAGGTGCTGCCATTTTCATCTGGTGGAGTGTTCACTGCTTATGATAATTTGAATTTCATGAACAAGCAAAATATATTCTAAATATATTATTAGACAAGAATTTTATGTTGCAAATATGTAAAACAAATCTAAAATGTCTTTTTCTCCTCTGGAGAAAAAATAATGGAAAAAACACTCTTTTCCCCCTTCACAGCCACAATATTTTTACAATCTCACCCTCGTGGTAAGATAGAGGAGGGTAGAAATCAAGTAAATAATAAAAATAAACTCTTTAGTTCCCTGTTTATTATGAATATATTATCACAGGTAGCTGATGTTATGCACAATTCAGCAATTTTGGCTGAGATGGAGTAGGCAAATCATGGATCAGACTAAACTAGTATGAATTAGCTTCAAACTCAGTTTGCCTCATGAATTCCAGTTCTTAAATCTGAGTTAACCATGGTTTGTTGTGAGTTGAGGACCCCATCTACATTCCCATATAATGCAATTTGAAACTGCATTATATGATCAGTGTACACGCATATTATCATAACCAGTGAACACGCCCTTGTGATAATGGCAGCACCTACTAGGTGTCTACACTGATCATATAATACATTTTCAAACTGGGCTCAGTCTGAACTAAAATGGATTGAAAGCGAGACAAAGTCGTGAAGACTGTCTTTGTGAACAATAGAAGCAAAGAATTTCAAAGAGAAAGGTTCACACTGTTCCAGACTTCAGATGGTCAGTGAATATGTAACAAGAGCCAAACCTGTTCTCTAATCTTGGAAGTATGTTTTTGTAAATGGAACCATTTTAAAAAAGAAATTTTACGTTGTCACAAGGGTATATTTGTTGTTTTAAACTTGATAATTTATGGCAACTATAGAGTTAGTGCTGAGTTCTGAATTTATATATGGAATAAAATCCAGCTAAATTCTTACTTGAAGCATGCATTAATAACAATATATCATCTCTACCTAAAAGGTTTGGTGGTTGCCTTGCTTAGAATGCATTTTTCCACCAAATGAAAAGCACTAAGAATTTAAACTATATCAAAATTATAATTTAATTAGCACAGCACCTTCTGAGTTTGGGTCATCAGTTTTGCCTAAACATCTATCCAGAACAGGCAGGGGGGCTTTTTTTCTTTATATCCTATATAGTGCAAATGTGTGAAAGCCATGTGGTACAGTGGTTTAAGAGCTGAATTCAAATCTTCACTTGTGTAAGGAAACCAATTGGGAGATTTTGACAAGTCACACTCTCTCCACTTCAGACTGCAGTACAGACACAATCCCTCTGAATAAATTTTACCAATAAAACTTCACAGTTGCAAGAACAATTACCATCATGCTATATAATATTTCATTTCTCAGTTTCTGATGGCCAACAGGGAATGCACGCAATGTGTTAAATCCTTGTGCCAGAAAGACTGCTGACTTGAAGGTTGGGTTGCTGACCTGAAGGTTGTCATTTCTAATCTGGGGAGAGCGTGGATGAGCTCCCTCTGTCAGCTCTAGCTCCCCATGCGGGGACATGAGAGAAGCCTCCCACAATGATGATAAAACATCAAAAAACATTCGGGCGTCCCCTGGGCAACGTTCTTGCAGATGGCCAATTCTCTCACACTAGAAACAACTTGCAGTTTCTCAAGTCGCTCCTGACATGGAAAAAAAAACATTGCAAGAACAATTATCATCATCATATAGGTGTGCTCTGTATAGTATTTTATTTCTCCATTTCTGATGCCCAACAGGGAATGTGCAAATGAAAAAGAAAGAGACCTGACTTCTTAAGTATTGTAGAGGAAATTAAAGAATTATGATTTTAATATTTTAAATTTTCTGCTCCAATATTTTGTTTTGTGTTGGGTCTGTTTTTTTTTTGTTTTTTGTTTTTGTAAAAACTCATTCTTCCCTCTATAGCAGAGCCGGCCCTAGGTATTTTTCAAGTATAGACGAACAGAATTTTGCCCCCCCCCCCCAAAACCAATCACTGAAAAACATTAAATTACATTAAGATTTTATACATTAAGCACTAAAACATCATGTTTTACAACAAATCAACAGAAAAAGCAGTTCAATACCTTGCGGAGGCAGGCCACAGGAGACAGGAGTTGCCTCGATGGCGCCCCCAACAACATGGTGCCACAGGCAACTGCCTAGTTGGCCTGGTGGTTGAACCGCCTCTGCTCTATAGTCACATTCTTTCATTGGTTTGGTTAGCTTTTCCACTTTAGTTTAAAAGCCACAGCTGCAGAGTTTATAAAATTGAATAAATTTGATGTCACCTGGTGTTTTGCTCTGGGCAATAAGTGCATATTAACTTGGAAAATACAGCTTGCTATTGTTTAGGATCCAAACAGACTGTTACCTTGGGCAAGCCCCAAGGCCTTATTCAAACCTAGTCTTTCCTTCATCTTTGAATAGACAATCCCCAGGTCATATATGGAACAGCTTTGATATCCTCTTCTCTTGCTGAATAGCAAGGTGTGTTATTAACAAAAGAGAAGACCAAATACTCCCCCTTCTGTATAGGAAACTATCTGTGGGATTCTTTGGATCCAAGCCATTTTAAATAGTCTTTGATTGTAAGCACATTGAATTTAATACACATTAGAGAACACACCTAATTTCATACAGGGCTGTTCCTTAGTTTGTTACACCAAGCCTTCAGGCAATGTTACATGGTATCAGGGATAATTCGGAGATCTCAAGGATTTATGTGGATCAAGGTAGATCCCCTTCCCTTCATACAAACGCAGGATTGTCCCTATACCTGAGTTTGCCCCACTGAAGGTTACCTCACATGAGAAGGCTACTTTTCACCACAGAATCTGCTCTATGACCTTTCTTTGGTACAGAAAACGTTTTCATGAAAACGTACAGCAGACACTTAGTATCTAGTTTGGTTTCAGAACCCACCATGGATTCTAAAGTCTCATTATATTCAATAGTGTAGTAAGATAGTGTCCCTTATATAAAATGGCAAAATCAAAGTTTGGTTGTTGGGACTTTTACAAATATTTCTAAGCCATGCATGGTTGAATCCATGGATGTAGAATGTATGAATGGAGATCCTACTGTATACGTTCGCATCCCTTCTGAACTACAGCCTTTGTGTGTATCTACACTGTAGAATTAATGCAGTTTGACACCACTTCAACTGTCATGTGTCAACATGATGGAATTATGTGATTTATAGTTTGGTGAGGCACCAACATTCATTAGCAGACTTTGTAAAACTACAACTTCCTTGATTCCATAGGATTGGGCCATGGTAGTTAAGGTGGCGTCAAATTGCATTAATTCTACATTATAGATGCCCTGTTTGATAACACTAATAATACTTCCTTGAGATGGATCTTCTTGCAAAGGCAGCATCTTGGAGGCCTTAGTTTGACCCCACATTATCTCTAGTTATTTTATTAAAATGCAGTAGGACACTGTGCTGGAAAACTGGCACTGGTGGGAGGTACTGTGTTAGTAAGGGCTATTTGGCCATTGTGTTAGCATGATCTGGAATGCATAGAACAGCCACTTCACTGACATTGTTTCACCCCATATACAGTACTTATTTTAACTCATCTGTCAGAGTTCAGAAGGTTTTTCAAGGCAATTATGCAATAGCTATCTTATGCCAATATGTTTATGCCCTTGGAAGAAACCAATGATTATTTTGCAGTATGCATACTCTCTTTACTAGGAAATAGTACAATGTAATGAAAAGGTGTTTTTTTTTCTCTTTCATGTTTAGGGAAAAGTGTACGTGGGTTTTATTCCCTAAGGATTTTCTTGATGTTCAGATACTGTGTTGCATATAATTGGATTGTAGATCTTTCTGAATATTGCTTTCTCCTCCTGGCAGCATGGGGTAACCTTGGGAATGTTCTGAAGAGCCAGAACAAGATTTCGGAAGCTGAGAATGCTTACAGAAATGCCTTGTACTACCGCAGCAACATGGCTGATATGCTTTATAATTTGTAAGTATGCCTGACTTTCTTTATATAGTGGCTCGTCTATTAACTCCATTGTGAATGAAGCCATTTATTTAGAGATGTTCTTAAGCATTTCCCCCTTGGTCTCTCCACCACAAAAAAAAAACACACTGCCCTTTCATTAATCATATTTCAGACTCTGAAATAGACAGGGTTTGTTCTGTTTTCACATTTATCAGATCAACATAAATTTCAATTCAGTTTCTTACTGAGGAGTAACAGTTGACTTTCTTAAACATCTGGCAGGGTGTTATTCTCTGATTATGGCTTTATAGGCATCCTGGCCTCTTTTTAGAAAGATCAGTCTCACTAGAATGTCTCAGCAAGTCCAAAAGCAACAGCATAATTTTTCTTTTACAAGCTTCACTTGATTCATCAACTGTAGTCTTTTCTCTAGCAACCAGCTTCCATGTACTGGCCAAGCTTTGTTGCATTGTTATTTATGCATCGTGC
This sequence comes from Anolis carolinensis, assembly GCF_035594765.1. NCBI lineage: Eukaryota > Metazoa > Chordata > Lepidosauria > Squamata > Anolidae > Anolis > Anolis carolinensis. The sequence continues at coordinate 158,996,794 of NC_085845.1, forward strand.
CTTTGGAAGAGCCTGAATGGTGCAAACTGTAGCCTGCTCAGATGGAATATAGAGATAATGAAGGAATATCTTTAGCTAGCCTATGTCGCTTGTGAGTCCAATTTATCAAACCAGTTTTAACTTTAAAGCCATAATTGGCCTGGATCTCACATACCAACAGCAAACGTCTTTTTTTCATCATTCTTCCCTGCTCAGTGAGAACTGTTAGACAATGTATCCTGATGGAGTTAGTTCTTTTGCATAGAGGGAATTAGTATTCTATTTGTACTGCTAACACTATAGGGCCAATTTCCACTGTGGCAACCACATAAGGATTTTTTGAAAAAATATTTTTCCACCTCCATAATCAGTTCACATTGACAAGTGGAAAGTTTTTTATGGCATCTTTAAAATATTTTTTGATCGAAAAAGCTAATAATATGATGTATGAAGTGCGGTATAATGGTATTAAATGAGACCAAGGGTTACACAACCATTTAAAAGATTCAGCCGATCACATCTAGACCCAGTTATTCATGTGTCAGTCCTTAATCAGCCCCTCCACACCTCCACCTATCATTTTTGCATATACATTCATACAAGGACATTAGTGTGCATCTGCAAAATATAGCTTTCTCTCCATGGCAACCATTAATGCTCAGTAAAAAGTTGTGTGTGATGGTAGTGGGTAATTGAGAAATTAATCTTCACAGCAACACCTGTGTTTTTACAAGAAAGCTCATTTTCTAAGACACTGTAGAGATCAAACTGGTGCATGCTACATGTGTAATGAAGAATGGGTTTTGTAATAAAGAAACAAAAGACCAAACATTCTTTTGTGAGAAATAATATTTAAAAAGCAGACTTGTTGAAGCAATTGTAAACCAGTGTTGTATCTGAAGCCTGGCACAATGCAGAACAGTCAATTGAAACACGGATAGATGCTTGACATCTTGGCAGCAGAAGCTAAGTATTTGTGTGACTTCCATATGGACAGTTGCTAGGGTGTATCTAAACTGTAGAATTATTGCAGTTTGACACCACTTTAACTTCCATGGTCCAATGCTATGGAATTATGGGAGCTGCAGTTTTACAACGTCTTTAGCCTTCTCTGACAAATCCTGGTGTGCTACCAAAGTCAGCTCCTATGATTACATTTCATTGGGCCATGGCAGTTAAAGTAGTGCCAAACTGCATTAATTCTAACGTGAAGATGCACTCCTAGTGCTATCAAAAGCCATTTGTTTTTTCCAATCTTTCCATGATGTTTGTGTGTGTGAAGAAAAGACATTTGACACTACTTTGACTGCCATGGCCAAATGAAATGGAATCATAGGAGGTGAAGTTTGGTAGCACACCAGGATTTTTCAGAGAAGGCTAAATATGTTGTAAAACTGCAGCTCCCATAATTCCATACCATTGGACCATGGCAGTTAAAGTGGTGTCAAACTGCATTAATTCTACAGTTTAGATACACTTGAGTCCCATCTCCAAGATGCATTTATGTTTCATATATACCTTATACACATAGCCTGAATGTGTATAATGTACAACAATGTTCTGTTTCATTTGTACATTGGTACAAATGAAAGAGAACATTCTCTGAACCCCATGTAAAATGCTGTCTTTGAAGGAAGCAAACTGTGCCTTTGTTGTACAGTTAAAGAGCTAGTGAGGTTCCTCCTAAGCAGAGTATCAGCTGAAACTTCGTGGGTGATAAGGAAGACCATTAGTTGAGCAGATGAATGTACAGATATGGGCATATGATCCTACATTGCCATGCAAGCATCCTTTTTTTTTTTTTTTTTTGAGTGAGCATCCCTTCTCTGGAATTTCAATATCTGAAATACCCTAAAATCCAAAATTGTCCAAAATGGAGAGTGAGACAGTGACACTTTTGCTTCCTGGCAGATCAGTGAACACAAACTTTGTTTCATGTACAAAATTATTAAAATATATTGTGTTCAGGCTATGTGTATAGGGTATATAAGAAACATAAATACACGAGTCCCATCTCCAAGATAACCTATAATGCTTATCTATGCACATGTATTCCATTAAAAAAACAAAAACAAAGCAAAAATAAAAAAGTTCTGGTTTTAAGCATTTTGATAATGGATTTAAGAGCTTCAAAATATGTTTCTTTTAAATATGGAAGTAAAATTGCTTCCATATTTACAGACACTTTTGAGAAAGGAATAAAATGCCAAAGGTCAATTAAGAGGCAATTAATTTTTTTGGAAGGTTTTCTTATTTTGCTTAAAACTCTGTAGATCATGTGTACCACTGCATTACAATAACATTTATAAAACAAGACTTTAATTAGTTGTCAGAATTCAATATTCACTCTTGCATCTGCTCTTTATTTTGCATCTATATGAATTTTAAATACATAGAGAAACAGCTGTAAAATAGTCTGTATTCAAAAACAGAAGGGAAAATAAATCTGAATAGCCTTAGTGAATGCCAATATTAAAGCTACCAATAAAAGCAGAAAATTTGTTCTGAGGTCCTCTAATGAAGAGAACAGAATATTTTAAAGTATTTTAGAAATCTATGTGGCATAAACATAATACAAAAGCAATGGATTCTATACTGAGCATTGCAAAAACAATACTTAATTGTTTCAATATGCAGAAGCAATTAATCTAAAGTTTATAACAATAGATCCAGTCCAGAACTGGAGGATTATAAAGTGAACATATCAAAGAATAAGCATAATACAGAGCAAATGGAAAATTAATTTAAAGCGTGTGCCTTCTTTGGTATCCCAAAAGTTTGATGTGTTGCTTTAAGTTGTAAGTATTCTCCTGTGCTTCTCTTATTTTAAGTATACCCCGCACTGCGTTATGTCATCCTGTGTGGTAACTATGGGTCAAAAAGCATATGCCTGTTCGGATATGGCAAGCAACCAGTCCACATTTGCAGATAGACCTCAGACACATGGATTTCCTTATTTTCTTTTCTGAGCAGGGAAATGTACATTTTGTGTTTCTGGTTAGGAGCCGATCTGTGTTTGCTGTGAAATTCAGTGAAATCTTTGTAAGTTTCCTATTTTATTCAAGCATGTATCTTTCACCTTTTTCAAATCACTACAGTTACATGTCCTATTTACTTTATTTTATAGTTATTCTGTTTTCTGTCTTTGTCCTGTTAAGATTTTAAAGCTTTACTCTTGTCTCAGTGTTTCACTATGCATCAGCTTTGTAATGTTCCAGTTACCTATCAATGAAAGGGTAAAAATTACAACAGCTGTAGGCAGGAGGCTCAAATTTGGAATCTGTTGTTATTTGGGTTACTATTATTAACTATTCAGCTGCAGGGCACAAGGCAAACATACTGTGCAGAGATTAGGGAAAGATACATTTGCACAGCCATGCAATAAATATGCATGGTGTCAGGATTAGTTGCTTCTTGGACTGCTCCTAGGAATATTTCTTATACAAATGCTAAGACAACTGTTTAGCCCACTGGTTCCCAAACTTCAATTCTCCAGCTGCTTTGGACTATAACTCCACAAACTTGGCAAACAGTCAGGAATCCTAAGAGTAGAAGTCCAAAACATAGGGATCATCAAGTTTTGGGAACCAAACTGGCTAGAGCAAGCCTATCACTCAGTTCTAGAAAAATGCAACAAACAAAATTACACTATTGAATCATCTGGAATAATTTTAAATGTCTCTTCATAATTTAATGGGAAATTACTGGTAGATTTAACTTGCACTTTCCCCCACTTCTGATTCTCTAAAGATTTTCCTTTTCTGCGAGAGATGAGGATCCTACAAATACATACACACAGAAATATGCTGAACAAAGATGGAGCTGAGGGAAAGCAGTCTTTTAAGGAAAGCTTTTATTCTAAGCAAACATTTTTACATTAGCAAAAGGAATCTTGTACCTGAATGAACCTTCCTTCAGGCATTGCTTAGAAGGGATTACAAAGTATACAACAGTATTCAGCCAGAGTTAGAAAGAAAACAGAAGCTCTAATGTGACAAGGTGAACATTCCTATTCTACTCACAATATAGATGGTGCTCTGGGTCTTTGGATGTTCATGGAAAACTGGGAGTCCAGACCAATTTATGACCAGGCTCCCTGCCAAGTAGGCAGTCACAGAAGTCTCTTGAGCCTTTCTTGTCTATTGTGGCACTATGTATTTTATAATCTCTCATCCTAGAAGCATCTCAGAGCTTCCATATTTCTCCCAAACTGGCCATCCAATTTGGATAATTGTTTGTCATTATCTCTGTTGCAATAAATGTAACCTAAACTATTGTTTTGTAGATCCTGGTGATGAGGTTATACCTGAAATAATTGGACAACCCTTTATCACATATCCCCAACCTATGTGTAGAATAAAAATCAGATTGAAATAATTTCTCCATTCCTTTCCCAGTTAATGAATTAGTCTTTTAACACTTGTTAAGATGAATGCAGCACTTCAGTTCCACAGAATGGCATTTTGTTGCAGAATTCATACAGAACTAGACTTACAAGATAGACATTTAATGACACAGTTATTGTCACCTGAAGAATTGTAAACAATGTTTCCAAATTTTGGTGATTTGATCTGTACAGAAATTATTAACAGGCAAACATTTTAAGACATTGTAATTGTAGTGATGTATTTTTTTTTCTATTTCATTGGCAAAAATGAGGGCTGACAACTCCACAATAAACATTTCACTTCATGTGTTTTCAAGCTCTGAATACTCTTATTGAATTCCCTTGTATTTTCACTCAGAAAGATTCCTGTAGACATGGACATTTTTTTTTTAACTTTGGGGTCAGAAAATATCCTAGTTTTAGTCACTTGGTGAAGTTTTTTTTTCTTTTTTTCTAAAAGAAAAACAACCACATGTGTTTGAAGGAGGTTTAAAGAGAGGGGAAACAGGTGTTATGTTATAATGGTCAACATTCTTAATGAATCTCAATTGACCCTCAAACCAAATGAGCTACAGCTTGAAGCTGCTTATAGCTTCATCTGCTTAACTCAATCATCACAATCCTCCAATTCAAAACAATTAGTGTATATCCCTATTTTTGGACTTGCTGTAGGGAGGGGATAAATAACTTCAGTTATACTTACAAGTTTCATTTTTGTTGTAAAATAGATTTAATATATTAGTATTTCAAGAATATTAATCATTCCAATTTATGATTTTTAAGGATTATAATGTTAAAAGGAATGTGAAAGCTTGCAAAATAAACAGATGAAGGCATGGGTGTTGTTTTTTTGGGGGTTTTTTTTATTTATTATGGTAGTTGTTATTGCTTTACATAGGTTTGAATATTAAAACACTGAACTATTTATACATTTGAAAATTGACAGAATACAAACTGATTTTGTATTTAGGGCCTTTAGGTCCTACCTGCCAGGGCCTACATCCGAGCGGGCTCGGTGCCTGGTTGTAGGTCCTGCATTTCGGGCCTACAGTCGAGCGCTAAGTGCTTGATGCTTGTAGGCCCGACAGGCAGGACCAAGCGCCAGGCCCACTTGGATGTAGGCCCTGCGAGCCGAGCCTATGAGCATTGGGTGCTCAGCTGTACGCCCTGCCTGTCGGGCCTACAAGTGTTGAGCGTGGTGCTCAACTGTAGGCCCTGCCAGTCAGGACCTATAGCCAGCACACAAAAAATCAGCTGACTAAACGGCTACCGTTCCCCTCTTTTTTCCATTTCACTGCTCTTTCCGTTCTGGAGGGGGTTATACTTATTTCGTGTCAAAAGCATTGCATAACAAATACATTTTAAAAATGATGAAAGAAAAAAAAATAGAAAAAAAATAGCATTGGATGAATGGGGGTTATACTGTTCTGTGCCATCTGAATGGACAGAATGGTATGAATACACGAAAGAAACAGATGAAACAGTATCTGGGCCAAACTGTAACAGTCAATCCTCAGTATTCACAGATTCCGAAAATAATTCCCAAGCAACTCTGGCTACCAATTGTATAATAACAAAATATGTAATCACATAAGAAGCTTACAAAATCTTGATATGTTAGTGTTGACATATTTTATTCAGGAGAACTAAAGTAATTAATTGTACTAAATAACATGCGAAACTACGGTGATATGTATATACCGATATATGCCTTCAAGTTATCTATAGATCTTTGCCCCCCCCCCCCCCGGAATTTCATAGTGTTTTCTCAGGCAAGGAAGCCACAGAAGTAGTTTTACCAGCTTCTTCCTCTAAATATAGCCTATGGCACCTGGTATGCATTGGTGGTCTCCCATGTAACTATTAGCCAAAGCTCACTTACTTGACTACTAAAATTAGATATGGTATCTTCAGAATACTTAGACCCTGTTATAGATATGTGTGCTCTCAATTCCCTTCATATTGAAATATTTTAACCCTGTGCTTCTGCTTTTCTTGATTAAATAAGCTCATAGCAAAGTTTGTGAGAATTCATCTCTACTTGCTTTTTTCTTGGTTGACAAACATTTGCATAATGCATTACAAGTATATAGAACAGTAAATGTTCCTCTTGCTCTTTTATTTTTCATAATTAAATTCCTCCCTGCTATACAATTATCTTTTGTCTCCATTTTTCTTCTAAATGCAGAGGATTGCTGCTTCAGGAAAACAGCAGGTTTTCAGAAGCACTACATTACTATAAATTGGCCATTGGAAGCAGACCTACTTTAGCCTGTAAGTAAGATTGCAGATTCATTTGCACTTAAGTGACACTTTTCCTCATGCTGTAAAATGTATTTAATTTGTCATAAATTATGCAAGAAGTGATATCTGCCTGTACACAAGTCTTTCATAAAATCATAGAGTTGGAAGAGACCTCATGGGCCATCCAGTCCAATTCCTTGCTAAGAAGCGGGAAAACCACATTCAAAGCACCCCCGACAGATAGCCATCTAGCCTCTCCTTAAAAGCCTCCAAAGAGAGAACCTCCATCACACTCCGGGACAGAGAGTTCCACTGCTGAACAACTCTCACAGTTAAGAAGTTCTTCCTAATGTTCAGGTGGAATCGCCTTTTCTGTAGTTTGAAACCATTGTTCTGCGTCCTAGTCTGCAGGGCAGCAGAAAACAAGCTTGCTCCCTCCTCCCTATGACTTCCCTTCACGTATTTGTACATGGCTATCATGTCTCCTCTCAGCCTTCTCTTCTGCAGGCTAAACATGCCCAGCTCTTTAAGCCGCTCCTCATAGGGCTTGTTCTCCAGACCCTTAATCGTTTTAGTCGCCCTCCTCTAAACACATTCCAGCTTGTCAATATCTCCCTTCAATCACGGTGCTCAGAACTGGACACAGTATTCCAGGTGTGGTCTGACCAAGGCAGAGTAGAGGGGTAGCATGACTTCTCTGGATCTAGACACTATACTCCTATTTATGCAGGCCAAAATCCCATTGGCTTTTTTAGCCACTGTATGACATTGTTGGCTCATGTTTAACTTGTCTATGATGGCTCCAAGATCTTTTTCACATGCACTACTATTGAGCCAGACATCCTCCATTCTGTACCTTTGCGTTTCATTTTTACTGCCTAAGTGGAGTATCTTGCATTTGTTTCTGTTGAACTTCATTTTGTTAGTTTTGACCCATCTCACTAATCTGTTAAGATTGTTTTGAATTCTACTCCTATCTTCTGGAGTGTTGGTATGCCTTCCAATTTGGTGTTGGAAACTTGATGATCGTGCCTTCTAACCCTTCATCTAAGTCATTAATAAGTTAATAAGTCAATAAGTCATTTCCTATTGTACTTGCTGAGATTTGGGCTTGTCCTGCCATTAAGAAAAGAGTGGTGGCTACCTCAGAAAGCTAAAGAAGAGTTTTACAGATATAATAGACTGCTAAAATTAGGTCTAAATTTTCAATAGGCAGCAAAATGACATGATGGAGACTATTGTACTTTAGACACATCATTATGTGGTGACTCATTGGAAGTGGCAAACAGTAGAAAAAGAGGAAGACTGTTCTACAAACTGATTAATTCAATTGAGGAAGCCATTACTACTCTGAGTTTACAAGACATGAGAAGGGGTGTTGATGGCCCTATCTATACTGCCATATAATGCAGTTTCATAATGAAGTTTAACTGCATTGAACTGCATTATGAGTCTACATTGCTATATAATGCAGTTAAGCTGCATTTTGAAACTGTATTATATGGCAGTATAGATGGGACTGATGACAGTGGTCCTTGGAAGTCTCTCATTCATAGGGCCCCCATAGTTGAAAATTCATTTGACAGCACAGAAAAACAAAACAAAACCAAGCAACAAAGTTTTAAGCCCTACTCTTGATTCAGAAACAAAAGGAAATCTTTCATGTCTAGAGTTCCCTGTTCACTTGAAGCTGAGTTAACCTTTCTGTTAACCTGAATGGCAAGAACTTTGTTCATTCTTCAGATTCTCATCCTTAACTGATTTGGAATTCAGTTGCTCTTCTTCCTGCAGAGTAAGATACTTCATCATTTATCATCATCTCTAGGGTTTTATTTTGTTTTTTCCTATAGAGCAAGTCAGCTTATTTGACATGCTCGATCCATCCTAGTGAAATTCCAATTCCAATTTGCCAAATTGTTTCGACAAAGAAACAAGTGCTGAAAATGGCTTTCCTTAATTTAAACAAAGTTGTTGAGCTTCTTTTGTATTTGCTTCATTTCCAGTGGTGGCAGTTAAGCTGTGTCAGGAATTTCTGGTCAGCAAAACTGATTCTTGTGAAAATAATAGTCCATGCTAATAGTACGATATAGAACTGCTGTTACAGCCTATAGCTGTGACAATAAGAAATTTAATCAGTTAAAATAAATTGCCATTCTAGATTGGAAGAAGGAACACAGCTTTTCTTTTAAACAAATGAACTATAATGCAGTCATATGCTGATTTATTTAATACCTTCATTTTCCCTCGCCCACAGCTGCCTATTTAAACACTGGTATCATCTTAATGAACCAAGGCAAGGCTGAAGAAGCCAAGAAGACATTTTTGAAGTGTTCTGAAATTCCTGATGAAAACTTAAAAGATCCTCATGCTCATAAGAGTTCTGTTACCAGCTGCCTTTACAATTTGGGAAAACTCTACCATGAGCAGGGACAGTATGAGGTGAGAGCTTCCTTGTTCACAACGAAATTGCATGGTTGCACAAACCTCCATGTAATAATCAATTACATTATTTAGTTAAGTTAGATATTTTTAAAAGTAAATTCATTATTTGAATTAGAGGCCAGCGTTAAGTGAGAAATATTGACAAAATACATGGAAAGTATATTGTGCTCCATGTTTGCTTATTTGTTGAATTTATCTGATTCCTCTCTAGTGTAATATCCTGTGGCTCTTCTTTGGAAAAATAGATCATGGAGGAAACAGCATGCTGTTTCACACACAAACACACACAGTGTGCAGTTTGACAATATCTACCAACCATTGGATTTTTAAAAAGATTTTATGTGTCTTTAAATCTAAGTGTTTTGAAGTAAATGTTGGATCCAAGCATTTTTGGAGTAAATAAAATTGTAAATTATTGAGGTCAAGTAATTGCAGTTTTAGGGAAATGAATAGGCCTGCAAGAAAACAACTTTGTGCTGTTTTGCATTTGTAAAGATCTGCAAAAGATAAAAAAGAATGTCATACAGAAAAATGAAAATGGACATAAATGTCAAACCCTTGGTGAACATTTATGAAATGGATCAATTTATGTGTTTATGCATGGCCTAAGGAAATCCAGCTGAGTAAACTTTCATTCAGACATTCCTGTGCTTTATGGAGTTCTCTTGTTCACATTTTTGTAACCTTTTCCAAAAATTCATATTGTACCCTTTCTAACAAAATATGCTGCAATTGGTGTTTGTTCTTTTACAATACACTGAAAGCTATCATTGTGACGGTTAGAATATGATAGTAAAGATAGCCATATTGTGTGCAAAAGGAGAAAGTAGACTCAGTCTACAAAAGCTTATGCTGCCAACTTTGTTCTTTCAGTCTCTAAGGTGCTACATGACCCTTCATCCATAATAAAAACTGATTTGTATACTATGTCCTTCTACATAAATGAAGGCTAACACACTTTTCATTTCTGAAATACTTCATTTTGACACCTGTAAGCAGGGAGGGCAATGCTGGAAATTATTCTATATTGCATTGAGGAGAATCATTACATTTATTGATTTCTTTACGTAAGAAAGAAGTGTGATTTGTGAAGGCACCATTTCTTTATTATTAGTAAATGTACCTCTTTATTCCACCTTCCCATATCAATTTACATGTAAAATGTATCTCCACTTCCAGTGCTTACATATTATTCAATGCTGATATATTTCTCAATGTTCCCCCCATAGGATGCTCTCACAGTTTACAGAGAAGCAATACAGAAAATGCCAAGGCAGTTTGCACCACAGAGTTTGTATAATATGATGGGTAAGTAAAAACCAAACATTCGAGATAAGAACTAATATATCAGCTATTAAGGATACTGGTCCATTTACATAGTCTTGGATAAGTTAGCTTTTTCCCCTTTTGGGATCCTGATAATTTTCTTCTAAGAAAGGAACTTGGTCCATTTATAGCTTGTTTTTCTAATATTGTCAGTATTAGACATTGCTATAGAAATACCATTTTTGCAAGATGTCTTCAAGACAGAAGAAAGTAGCACCAACAGAGGAATCCTTTTCTGAAACCTGGGACATTTCGGGGAAGTGTGTGAAATGGGACTAATTGTAGCCAAAAGGAAGAAAAGGCTTCACTAGATTTCAGCTCAGGATTTTACTACAGACTTCTACCATAAAGACTTCTATCATATATGGAGTGAAAAAATACCACAGATGCCCCATCCATTTCAGATGCAAAAAGGATGAGGCATTAGACATCATGTTCCAAATGTACACAGGCAACGGAGCACACCAAAATTGGGATAACTGTAAAAGAAAAACTATGTCATAATATCTGATTGTCATCTGGACAGACAAATTAATGATGAGGAAGGTTTCCAATTGGCAAGATGATTAAAAAAGGCTGGATGTTATTCTGTCTGTTTGACCTGTAGGTGGAACATATCAGATGAAAAGTGAGATTAGACTTGGAAGAAAGAGGTGTGGGAATTGGAATAAGGAATACCAGAACTTAAAAAGATACGGAAGTGTATATTTTTTTACCTTTTTCAGAATGCTTAATGTTCATGATTTGTTTTTTACAGTTCAGTAGTTTAAAAGTGTTAATGTCAGGTTACTGAAACGTTCTTACTTTCCTATATTTACAACAGGCTAAGCTTGCAATCATGTAGATATTTTCCTAAAAGTAAGTTAGTTCTGATGAAAAAGTGGGACTTCTGAGTAGACATATTTAGGAATAGACTGTCAATATAATATTTCACATTTCAAAGCCTTAAAAAGCAGTAAATTTAAAAAGAGAAAATAAAATACTGCCCTTTTCTTGCTGAGGCACAGTTTCATAACTGCATTGTCAGCTGTGTTTAGATGGGGCCGGGCTGTGGCGCAGCTGTTGAGCAGCTGCCTTAAATCACTCTGACCATGAGGTCATGAGTTCGAGGCCAGCCCGTGGCGGGGTGAGCACCCGTCAATAAAAAATAAAAAATAGCCCCTGCTCGTTGCTGACCTAGCAACCCGAAAGATAGTTGCATCTATCAAGTAGGAGATAAGGTACCACTTATAAAAAGTGGGGAGGCAAGATTAACTAATTTACGACCTGGTATGAGGAAGTGCCGTCAGTGTGGATGAAGCAGCTGCTCCCCCCGTGGCCAGAATCGAACATCCCCTCAGAAGAAGGTTAACTTGCCTCTGCGTGTCTCTCTCTGTCTCTGTTTGATGTGTTTATGGGCATTGAATGTTTGCCCTATGTGTGTTATAATGTGATCCGCCCTGAGTCCCCTTCGGGGTGAGAAGGGCGGAATATAAATACTGTAAATAAATAAATAAAATAAATAGGTTTATTATTACATTCCTGATTCTCCAATAGTGGTTAGCGTTATCACTTCAGCAGTGTAAATCTTTCAAAATCTCCCTTTTCTTTGATTTTCTGAGGTACTGAATTTTATCATGCTGGTGTGGCCAGGTGGTACCTACTTCAAAATCTAGCTGCTGATTTATATATCAACATAAAATACTCTTTTTGGCCTGCAGGTTTAAAGTGTAACAGTTTGATTCTGGCTTGTACTCCTAGGTAGCCTGGTATTTCTTATGTTTTCTATTGAAAATGTGCATTGAATGGAAAAGTATGCAGTAAATTTTGTCTGCAGCATTGGTGTGATTTATTTCACCAGGTGTGTTTTAACCAAGCTGTGGAAACCATATGTTTTGGCCCTTTACCAAGCAAAAATATTTTATCAATATATTTTTTTAAAAGTTTCAAAGAAAGAAAGGCTATAAAAGGATATATTTTAAATGGTCATCAGGATTACTTTTAAAGAATCCATGTAGTGTTGCATTGCTATATCTATTCTCTCTCTCCCCCCCCCCCCCTCTTTTGGCACTCACTTTCAAGAAGTAAGCATGAGAGGTAAAACAGATTAATTGGTTTGGCTCTGGGGCATGCCATAGAAAGGATAGAGTCCAACTCAAGTGCATTAAATAGGTAATCTATTTTGTTTTAAAGCTTCAATTAAATCCTGGGGTCAGATGAAATAATGATCCCCTTGGGATGTTGAGTAGTTTCGTGCTAAAATTAGACCAGCTTGGAAATCATTCTTGGTATAGATATCTATTGCAATCCTGGAAATGTGATACCATGCAGTTGATTGTATTGCATTGCTCTTGAAAACCACACAAACCCACCTGCTAAAATAAGTCATATGGTAGCTAGCTTAGTGGTATAAATATAAATTGGAGTGTAGGGACTATATTTTAATTTTGAAAAGTAATAGGAAATAAAGTAAGGCGGGTCTATTCATGTTTCAGATCGTTAGGAAGTTTTCCTAATTGAATTCCTCTAAGAACATCATGTGGCTGTTGTTCAGGTGCAATTCTGATAAATCAGTTATAATCTGTTTGACAGTTTTTTGTCCCTACAATTATTGACCACTATCCATCAGAGTGAGTTACTGGCATACAATACACTCTCATGACACGACGGCTTATCTTTTCCAGGTGGTTACACAATATGCACAGAAATTAATCAAGAAGCCTGTTGTATGACCTAAATTTTATTGGTCTCATATCTGTGGAACATGGATAAGTGTTATAAGACCCACTAGGTGCTAGCTATGCTAATTAGGGCTTGAGGGACCTGATCTACATCAGCATCCAGTATGCAATTGTGTCCCATTCCAGCTGTAGCCATATGCTGGGTCTGAAGAGTTTGAAGAGTATGAACAAGGATAGCATGGTTTGAAGCACAGCCATAGGTTTTGATCACAGTCTTCCAACCCATTATAGATCCACCCTATAGTGTTTCCATATATTCCATGTTTATTCAATATACCCATGTATATATCCAGAAATTGTAGTCAAAATCTTAACACAAAAATTGGGGTCAAGATAAGAGCAATAAAATAAAACAACTGTCACCTGTTCATGTGGATTGTTTGCCTTATTGTGGTTTCAAGGGTCTCCTTACTATGGAGGAAGGCCAACCTGTGACAAGCTCTGAGAGAATAGAAAGGATCAGGGCTTTGCTTAGGTTCTCCCAGGATGGCCTAACTGGTCAGCTCTCTCTACGCAGAGAAGGGTATCCCCTTCATTTATAAAATTAATGTGGTATCTATAATATGGTATATTTTTATCACACATAAAAAAGAAATCATCCCCTTCCCTGTGTAGAGTGGCAAAAGGACTTTTATGGATGAGGGTCCAAGAATGGTGGTGATTCCAGCTGGTGTGGTTGGCCCCCTGAGGCAGCACTAGTGTTTTTTCTTCTCCACAGAATCTCCCATACCTGCATTTAACTTATGCATGAGGCCAACACATACATGAGCATATATGGTAATCAGTTTGCTAACCAAAATATCAATGGAGGCCTTATCAAATGCTTTGCTAAAATTCAGATTAATGACATCCACCATGTTTGTACTCTCTACTAAACTAGTGACCTGGTTTAAAAAAAAGTAAGATTAGTTTGGCAGGATTTGTTCTTGACAAATCCATGTTGGCTCCTGCTAATCACTGCCTTGTCATCAAGATACTTGTAGACAAATTCCTGTATAATCCAGATGATTGTCTCAATGGATGATTCTCTTGAAGCCTTGTAATTAGGTTTTGTTAGAAGTCAGTTGAATATAATTGGGCAGCCTAGAACTGTGGGCTTATAATGCAACCGTATTTGTACATGACATTTTCCTACCAAGTAGCTTTTCATATGGCTGCAACAAATGTTTCACCAAGTGACTATAAAGCCTCTTTAACTCAGTTTGTAGCATAGTTAAAATCACTGGAACGAAATACACATCTCACATGAAACAGTCTCCACTCCCTCCTAGTAGTTCTCAGTACCCCTCTTTTGTATGTTTAACTGGGCCAATAATAATACCTCTATTCTTCCAAAACTGCTTTGTATTTTCCATAAATGTAGCTTTGTCTGTTCCTAAAGCCAATGTAGAAAATAAATGCACTGTTCTTGGTTTGCCATTTTCATTTGTTTGCTGTCTTTCTCTTGAAGTGGGACCCAAAGAGGCTCACAAAAAGAATAAATTAAACCCTAAAAACATTTTTAAAAACAGTTCAAAATAATCACATTACAATATTATGAAATCAGAGAGAGGGAGCAGCAACTAAGAATGCTTTCTCTCATGTCCTCACCAAGCTAGCCTGTGACGGTGGCATATGTAGTGGTACTTGTAATAATTCTGTGCTCAATGTGTGTACAAAGAGAAAAAAAGTATTGTTGACTGAGTCTTAATAGCTATGTGTTTTTCCTCATTTCTAAGAAGACACATTCTTTATCTAAAACAGATAATTCAGTGTCTCCAGGCTGAATTCAATGCCTCCATTTTGTTCATGATTAGTTTCTACTCTTGAGGTTATTAAGAGTACAGAACTCCTATACTGCCTAACAATTGTCTCTTCTTTGTTGAAACTGATTAACATTAGGTTTCATTTTCTGCTTCAATTTCAGTGGTTGAGTTTTCTAAAATATACTTTTATTCCATGATACCAATTAATTAAGCTTTGTGTTTATTGGCTGTCTTGGTCCATACGGAGCTATTCAACAGAAATAAATGGAAGCTAATTATGTTAAAATATATGTAGAGCAGGAATCTTCAAAGGTTCCTAACCGAACAAAGTCATAAGCTACACTATACATTGGTGTGCAATACTATACATTGGCATAACATTATGCCAATATATAAAATGGCACAGATGCCACACTATTCATTGATGTAAAATTGTGCATTTATGTACTTGGTCTTTAATATGAACTTAACTATGTGTTACACTTTCTATATAGTTCTTGCCTTGAGCCTGGGTTCTGGGTATTTTTCTCAAAGCAATGGCCTGCAGGGTCCAATCTAGATTAGTTACCTTAACCCCCCTGGTAGTTCTTCTTCCTATAGCAATCTTGTTTTGTCTGAAGACCTCTACACTTGTAATCCCCAGTGCCAAAAAACTATTCATTAAGTGGAATTTTAACAGCTTTTAACACTGCATGAATGCCGGGGCCTTTCCTTTCTCACTTTTATATAGGTCCAAGCAATTTATATGTCCAGATGCATAAGTTATTAGGGTATCACACAAGTTAACAATTTTAGCGTGAAAAATGTGTCCTGGGATTTTTTCTATGAAAGACATTCTCAAAGTATACATTTTTTACTCTGTCTGTTGTACTCTGGAAACTATTCCAGGAAAAAAATGTTCCCAATCAGAGCCATTATTTTATTTTATTTTTTTGCAACAGGAGGCTAGAATTGAACTGCCCTGATTTATTTTCATGATCCCATAGGTATCATTTTAAGTATTCAATGAATCCAATACTGCCTTTTTTGCTTCAGACTTTCAAATTACTCCACCACTGTTTAACACACACAAATGGTTTTATTTGGTTACCAGCTAGAACACACCTATATGAAATCAACAAGAGAGTCTTATGTTGCCTTAAGGACTAATAGATACATTATGACAAAGCTTTCTTTGAACCATAGTTCATTTCTTCAGATACTTTAAATCTGTCATAAATTATAGTTATAAATACACATGGTGGTGACTGACTGTGTAGAAGGAAGACTATAAGCAGTGAAATCAGAGCAGAATGAAATGCAGAAAGTCCAGACAGTGTCAAACATAGTATCAACACTGACCATTCTTATCCTGGCTTTGGATAAGCCTATTAACACATGGAGGGGGGCAGGGAGGTTCATTAAAAAGCTCTCTTTATATCTCCAGCTGCAGAAGAGAGAACTGATGAATTGCAATTTACCAGCATTTTCAGCTGATGCTCAGTTTGATTCTTCCTTTGCTAAAAATGACCACTTTAAGATCAGTGACAGAATGTCCTGGGAAGTTACGATGTGTTCCCACTGGTTGTTGAAGATGGCCATTTCTGATGTCAGATTTGTCTTCTTTCATTTTGTTGCCTAGATACTGGTCTGGTGATCCTGTATAGAGCTCAGTGAGGCTCTTTTAGTAGATTATGGCATTTGTCACATTGAAAGATGAGCAGATAATTGCATTATTAAGTTCTGTATTGAGGTTGCTGAAGTTGACATAGATTAACATTGGGAATGGTTGTAAAGTCTGAGTACTTCTGTTTTTATCTTTGTTGCAGTGCCTTTTGTTTCTAATGAGTAGCTGTTTCACATTCAATTGCCTGCACACCTTGCTGTCTCTATTTGCACATTATGCAAACTGTGGTTGAACAGCCCCCTTTCTAAGATCCATGAAAAATAATTTCTTTCAATTTTGTTTCTCCTCTCCTGAGGACTTTGATAGACACCAAAGGGCATATAACCCAGACATAATGTTTGGAGGAACAATATTGTGAAGCAATGCACTAAATCAGTGGAATGACTAATACCAAACACACAGCATCGGCCGATAATATGCAAACTGTTTCCAACTATAAGGGTTCAGGAAGTTCCATTTAAATAAAGATTCAGCTTCAGAAAGGTGTATTGGTCTAAATTCTCTTATATGTTACATGACAAGATTATATTGGTCACCCCAATCCCTGTGGAATATGAGCGCTTTATCAAAATAGTAAAAACCTGCTCACTAGCTTCTATACTGAGAGGCTGTAGGACACATTATCTTTAGGGTATTACTCCTAATATAGCTGTCTTGTTGAAAGATTATTACAGACTCCATGATGAAGACCCATTAAGTGAGCAAACACTTCACGCAGTGTAGAGCATTTTGTCCTCCATCTCTGAAGCCAAGAAAGAACAGTAGATAAAGTTGATAACAGAAGTCGATATGGGTAGGAGGAGTCAGAAAGCATGGAGGTTGTTAAGACAATTGGTAAGATGGTTTCAGGAAAGGGAAACGCTGCACATCACAAGTATTGAACCTGTCTCAGCACGTAGAAGATGGTTTTGAAAGACAGCAGATTACAGGAGGTGTCTTCATAGACCTATCAACAGCTTATGATACTGTAAATCATTGCCTTCTCCTGAGAAAAATTTATAGTAGCAGAAAGGATTACCACCTTACCTGCTTCATAAGAAATCTGCTACAAAACATGAGCTTTTTTGTTGAGTTTCAGTGTCAGAGAAGCAGATGGCAAAAACAGAAGAATTACCTACAATGCAGTCTGAGCCCTGGCACATGCATGCACAATGGAGGACCTTCATACAGAAACACCAGAGGCACTCAAAGTGGCCAGCTTCTGATAAAAGGAAATTAAGTAAAATGCCAAGTTTTTAACTTTGTTTATGGTTCTTTTTACATTATAACTATTCTCAGTTCGCTTCTGAAATGAAAAATAAAATAAATTTCCTTCAGTAATGCTTTGTACATGTAGAAGGTGGGGGTTTTTTTGCTTTCTTTTAGATTTTTTTCTCATATAATGCAGAAAGGTGTAAAAAAAGGGGCAGACGAGACTCACCAAGATTTTTTTGTGTGCCCTTCATCCCAGAAACATTTTTCTATATCACCTTTTTGCTACTAATTTTTCCTCACAGCATAGGCTGTTCATGCATGTTCAAGCAATAGACTTCAAAACACAATAGCACTCATTTCAGAGCAGATGTTTTTAACACAAAGAACTGCATCATGCTCCAGGCATAGAGTGTGAAAGCAGTTCAACCAAGGAAAAGCTAGGAAAGCATTCTGAACTAAGTAATCCTTTAGCAACTGTAGACCTTTACCTTCTGTACCAAGTTACATAACTGCATCTGTGCTAATTCTGAAGCTCATCTCTACAAAATTGAAAACTGAAGCAGTATGACTCAGGGTTATGATTGCTGATGGCATAAATAACCCAAAGGCACCAGATCATGATCTTAGAAACTAAGTAGAATCAGCTTTGGTTAGTACTTGGATGAGACACCACCAATGATTACTAGGTACTATAGGCTGTATCTCAAGGAGAGAAATGGTAAAACCATCTCTGAGGCTTCCTTGCTTAAGAAAACCCTGTGAAATTAATGAAATAACCAGAAGCTGACAGGTGACTTCAAAGTGTGTGCATACACACACAATAATCACAAGTCATTGTAGTAAAAGTACCTTGTACAGTCATGGGAACTTTTGAAATGCTGTGCATTTATTCAGACCAGTCAGTGTCTTGGGCACAGTAAGACCCTACCTCAGTCTCAGATAAGGCAAACTGTATCACTCTCCCATCTTGGAGATCATCCGCTGGTTGACTTCCCTCTCTTCTTTCTCTTTTACCACACCACCTCCACATCCCTTTCCCATGATTCTGATTCAGGGAGAAAGGCAAGGTATACACCAATATTCCAGGCCCTCCTCCCTCTCTTCTTTCTCCTGTACCACACCAGTTCCACCTTGCCTACCCTCTTTCATCTCTTGCCTCACCATACCTTGTGTTACCATACCTCCCACCCCCTCATGCTCCGTCTCAATTCACCATGTCTATTTCCCTTGCAACTCATGTCCTGTTATGTCTTCTCTCCTTGCACCCAATGTCTCCCTTCATGTCATAGCATCTTTCTATATACTTAATATATCACCATGAGTCTTCAAACATAACTTCCTAAGCATTCCTCAATTATTTAGGGCATTTCCCATTCTGGAAATAAGGCAAAGTGCAAATCTAACAAATAAATTAATAAATAAATAATTGTACATTATCTCCCTTCTTTTGGTTGTGTGCTTTATCTTGACTCATCTGCCTGTTTTCTTTGTCCTTTTCCTCCATAATCTCTTCTTGTCTTCTCTTCCTTGATGTCATTCATTATTCTTTATTTGAATATCCTGCCAATGCACAACCCCATTTTCTCATCCCACTTACCTACCTCCTGCTCTCTCATTTTCATCTTGCCCCCACTGCTACCAAACTTCCCTCATTTCCTGTTGAACCTCACATGGTCACATTTCCTTCCCTTTTTCCACTCCTTCACATCTCCGGCCATTTCCTGCCTCACTTTATGTCACCCTGTCCTCTTCTTGCACCTCTTGCCTCACGACTACCTCTGTCAGTGCCAACACCATGAGAAAAGGAAGTGTGTGAGAGAACCAAGGGACAGAGAAGAGTAAATGGTGGGACACACTTTGGGAAAGAGTTTCACACACCCTTGGAGTGTTAGTATTATCCACCTAGGAGCCTCCGGTGGCCTAGGGGATAAAAGCCTTGTGACTTGAAGGTTGGATTGCTGACCTGAAGGCTGCCAGGTTCGAATCCCACCCAGGGAGAGCGTGGATGAGCTCCCTCTATCGGCTCCAGCTCCATTCGGGGACATGAGAGAAGCCTCTCACAAGGATAGTAAAAACATCAAAACATCCAGGCGTCCCCTGGGCAACGTCCTTGTAGATGGCCAATTCTCTCATTCCGGTTGCTCCTGACATGAAAAAAAAAATTAGCCACCTTGGAAATGAACTGGCTTTTTTTTTTCAGAAGTGGGCCTGAGAACCAGTTGCCTCAGAAGATGCTCAGAAGGCTTCCCATCTTTGATTCTGTTTAAAAAGTAACTTGCAAAAGTAGTTGTCTTTGTGACTACTAAGAGTTTTATGCTGTTGGGCTTACTCCTGAATAAATGGGTAGAAAATAGGATGCATCCTAAAAGCCAATCTATGTTTTCATCTACTAAAATTATTAGTAGATTTTTTTCCATAAAAAGACAGAGTTCCCTGTGCCTATCAGAGCCAGTGCTGGGCACACCTGCAAAGCTGGATCCAGTGGTTCACCATATTTTTGTTGTTAGCTGCTTTCAAGTAGTTTCCAATTTAGGGCAACTTTAAAACAAACCTATCGTAGGGTTTTCTGAGGCTAAGAATGGGTGATTCACCCATGGATTTGCATAGTTGAACAGGGATTAACATCCTGTTTTCTGGAGTCATAGTCCAATATTCAAATTCCTACAGCATGTTCACTCCCAGTCACCATGTACTCACAGCCAACACCTGAACTATCAGGACAATGCTTTTAATCAAAAGTTATAATCATAGTATGATCATAATAAATGACTATAACAAATAATGATCAATTGTTATAAATACATAATAGGGCACATGTTACAAAAGCTGAAGTACTATATATACTCGAAGATACGTAGAGTTTTTAAAATCTCTTTTTGGGGGCTGAAAAAGCCTCCCTCGGCTTATAATGGGGTCAAGGTCAAGCCCACAGTGGAGCCTGGAGGCCACAGTATGTTTTCTTTTCCAAAACCTCCCTCCTCTGCTTCTCCTCCCAGGCTGATTATCTTATTTTTTTTAAGAGAGAGAGAGAGAGACAAGAAGCGAGACAAGGAGAGTGTGTTGCGAACCCCTTGCAAGCCAGGAAGAAAAGATTGCATGGAGGGAAGGGGAAAGGAAAGGGAAAAAGAGAGACTTTCACATTTGCAGAATTTATTATTATTGCTATTATTGCAAGAATGTTTGAGTCAAAAGGGAGGGAAGGGGGGAAAGGACAGCAATAGAAGGTGTGTATTTTTTTATTCCCAAGAAAACAAAAATGGGCTGAGTTTTTTGGGAGGGGGGAGGAAGTTTTAAAAAGCCTTTCCTGGCTACTTTTAGAGTTTGAAACAAGAAGAAATAAAAGAAGTGGGAAAGGGCAGGAGAAAAGAGGCCAAAGTTGTTTTTAGGGGGACTTTGCTTGTATTTCTTCCTTGGGCAAATGCATGCCCCAAAGCTTGTAATTAATATATAGATTTCCCCCATACAAATACATTAATTTAATATATGAATTTTCTCCTCATATGTTTTCAGGTCTTTGCAAATCCTATATACAGATAGATATCTAGAGATTTCCATGTACCGGTATATCTGTACCCAGGCCCGTAGCCAGATTTTGTTTTGGGAGGGGCTGGGATTTTGGTTCGGGGGGGCTGAGTCTGAGCGGGAGAGGGTCTACCCTAGCAAACCTTTTGTATCATTATCCCAATATTCATATGGGATATATTGAGCATGGTGATCAGATCATGATATGAATAAACATAACAGTTTAAATAATAAATGTAAGGCTTTCTCGCGGACCACCCTGAGAATTTGGGGGGGGGCTGAAGCACACACACACACACAAACACACACAAACACACACACACACACACACACACACACACATAGAGATGTCTAGATAGATATAAACCTTCATAAATAGGGCTTTCAAATATTGCAGGAGGGAAATTTACATAGAGGATTTGCAAACGTTTCAGGAGGAAATGCAAATTTGAAATTAGTATATATAATTATAGATCTGTATCTAGCTCTGCATTGTTTATATAGGCATTGAATATTTGCATGTTACTATGTTGGAAGCCAGCCTGAATCCCCATGGAGAGATAGATAGAGCAGGATACAAAGGAAGTTGTTGTTGTTGATGATGATGATTATTATAAAGTTATTGTTGATACCATATTGTTTTGCTGATCCTATTTTTCCACTTATAGAGTTATTTAGAGTTATTTACTGTTTTTCTTTGAAATAGAGTAAATATTCAAAAACATTTAACTCACTGATGCCTCAATTAACGTAATTTTATTGGTATCTATTTTTATTTTGAAATTTACAAGTAGCTGCTGCATTTCCTACCCTCAGCTTATACTCGAGTATATATGGTAATTGTTAATAAATAAAATGAAACAATTTAATAATTAGGTATGGTGTGTAGCTCCATCTGGAATTAGGTTCTTAGTGGCTTAGGTTTTCTCTGCATGGTTAATGGGCTGTTGATGTTATGAGATTAAAAGAAACACAAACTTTTGAAAGTTTCTTGTTTACTTGATCACATGGAAACACTTCTTACTTGCTATAAATGGCCGGTTGCGAGCTATTTTCAGGCTTCACTATTCTGATTTTTCTTGTAATACATGTACAGAATGCTTCTGGCTTGTTTATAAACCATTGAAACTGACATAATTTTTCTCTTATGCTTACCTCCATTGCATGTAATAGTACAAGTATATTTTAAGGGCAAATAAATTGGTTTAAATGCTTAGTGAGTCACTGTAATTTGTGGAATACTTACATTTGCATTATATATGCTTGAAGCTAACCTCCAAGTATAACCCATTCTGTTAACTGGGAATAAACCAGGGGAAGACTCTATAGGTATATTATTTTATATCTGGAACTGTGAATACATACTTCCTCCTTTTACATTCTGTAAAGCCAGACTTTAGAGGGTTTCCCCCTTTTTCCCACTGAGAAATACAGTAAAATATAATTGCTTCTTTCCCCCTTGTCCCCTTAAATACTAAGATGACATTCAATTAGTATGCTAAACAAGGTGTCTCATTGTAGCCATTGCTTGCATATATTAAATATAACTAATCTTTCATTTCCTAGAACAGTTTTTGTCTGGTGTAATTAAGACTTGGAATTCTCTTGAGGAATAAATGTGTTTCTCCCACACCCTTTCTTTTTATGGCATGAGTTAAGGACTGTACAATTCTATTTCCATGACATACACTCAGGGGATATTGTGTTAAAATCATTTGATTTCTCTTGGGACAGTGATAGAAGTCTCACAATGTATCTTTAATATGTATATCATTTAAAGATCAAAACTATCAGTAATTTCAGTATCTTTGTTGATGTAGAACTAGTTCAATGCTCTGTGCCACCCCTATTGCTGTATCTGTACTTAGATATTAAATTGTGAGACTAGTAATAGAGCATTAAATTGTTCCACATCATAATATAAAAAAATCTTTGCTTCATGCTTTTTTATCCTCATCCAACTACGTGTCTTTTGCTTGGAAAAGGGTGCCCTTCCAGACAGGCCCTATATCCCAGATGTGATCCCAGGTTTACTGTTTATCCCAGATTATCTGGCAATGGGGACTCATATAATCCAGTTTAAAGCAGAAAACCAGGGATCAGATCTTGGAGTATAGGGCCTGTCTGGAAGGGCCCAGTTGTATCCATCTCCACATGCTAGACATTTGGTTGCTATTTCCACACCAATACCTGGGACTGTTTCCTCTGAAATCTGTTTTAAGAAACTCCAGATATTGACTATCTTGCACGGGAATAAAGGAGTTGAGGTCCTTATTCAACTTGCTGAAGCCTGAGGCTGTCCAGCTTAAGGAATAACCTTGTGTCATTGAATGCACATGCAGTTCTTTCAAAGATTAATTCAGAGAAAGAGCTGTCCAGAGGAAACTTTGAGTTAACTACTGACCTCTTACAACCTTTGAGGTGATCTCTTACCAAAACTAGTCTTAAGGGCACCATTTTATTTCTTTTTTATATCAGAAATATGGTAGCTAAGTGTTTCTTCCTATTCTTTCTCAGAGCTATATACTAAAAGCAGACAGAAAATGCAGTCATTGTAATACTGTGAAAAGTTTGTGTCCTCTCCCCCTCACTCTAGCTGTTCACTTTTAGTTAGATTGTGGATACTTTTAACTGTTATTTTATACAGTGTGGTCAAGTGCCTTACAATATTTCGTTCGCTCCAGTTACTTTGTCAAGTAATTTTCCATTGTGTAGAAGGAAGGAACATGAATGCTTCATAAAAGACAGAACAGAAATTAGTTTCTGCCTCTCTGCCTGTGATTTCTCATGACCTAAGAGTGTGATGAAAGAAAAACTAATGTTTTGAATATACAATATTGGACATTTAGCATAACATATATTGACCTTCCAATGATATTAATGAGACTAGTGAATCTCATTGCTATATTCTATGATATTGCCAAGTTGTCACCTCCTTCTTATCAGAAATTATTGTCATGATTTATTTTAATTTGAAAACTTCACTGCAAAATCTCAGATCATTATGTTCAAAGGACATACACTTAATATTTTTAAAAATGGGTGGATATATATCAAAGCACTTTTTCAATAACGACATGAGGGCTTTAAAGGCTATTCAGCAATATTCACAGCCCTCACAAATGGACACTGGAAAAAGAGGGATTTTTAAAGAAAATTTTATGCCTTTACAGACCATAATATTCTGAATTGGTTTCTTGAACATAACAGCATGCTACAAGTTGCCAAGAAGTTTCCACAATCATAAATACTGATTTATTTTAACAAAAATTAGTTATTCACTGATGTTTCAGCTGAGCTCTTATTTTTGTTTTTAACCAAGCCTTTATCTTATCACACAATATGCTATTGTTGTATATATGTGCATGTAGGTAGAAGGGTGTATTGTCACATCTACAAATATTGGAAAAAATACAAAAGACTACAGAAATCATTACTTTTTTGTTGTTGTTAAAAACATATTTTTCTGCTTAAACATCAAAGTACCTGCTGCCAGTTTTTAGCATGCTACTACAGCTACCTGTATCAGGATAGAAAGTATTGTCCAAATTTACAAGCTGAAAGTTCTAGATAAATAATAATCATATATGTTCAGAGGAATTCAGAGATAAGGTACAGAATTTCTGGCCGCTCAGCCTAAGATGGGTGTCAAAGGGTCATGTTCTCATCAATTTATTTCATTAAACTCCTAACAAGGTCTAATTGCTCCATAATTTTATTCTGCAGGAGAAGCCTACATGAGACTCAGTAGATTGCCTGAAGCAGAACACTGGTATGTGGAATCCCTGCGCTCCAAAACAGACCACATCCCCGCTCATCTTACATATGGAAAGCTCCTGGCTTTAACAGTGAGTGTAACCACCAGGAAATTAAAAGTCACATTCTGAAAAAAAAAATCATTTTTCAACAGTATCTGTTAAGGTTGTCTGAATAGCAATATAAGCATTCCCCGTATTTTCCTTTTATTTCAGTAAATAAACATGTTGATGGCCTGTTGGTTCGATGAAAAGCTTTTTTCCTTCTCTGTCTCCTGTACAAATTCTTTAGCCCCATTCCCGAGTCTCCATCTATCACTGAATTCAGAGAAGGAACTGAATATTTTATTCCTTTGAACAAGACATGGGTACTAAGCTCTGATTGGGCAGATATTTTTCTCTTTCTATGAAGTACATAGTCTACACTGGCTGCTTATATCCCATCTGAAGCAAACTATGGTATATCCTCTGACTTTGGCCAAAGCAAAGCCAAGCCAGTTTAACCATGTAAAATCCACAATACCCACCAGATGTTGGTGAATGTCATGGGAACAGGCAGAAGTAAATTTTCTTGCCTGTATAAATTTCCCCTGTGTTCCATAGTCTACATTCAGGTTGGAAGGAAACTCTTTCCCTTTCTCAAACAATGTAATGGAGCTATGGCTTCATTGGGTAATAACCTGAGAACTTTCTTATTGAAAAGACTATGGCATCATATAGCCACTGGGCTTTTCTGATATTTTAAATATCTGTATTTTATAATGTTACTGGTACTAATTTAGTTATCTTTGTGATCTTAATATGAGATTTTGCTATTTTGTGAAAACTTTTGTATCTTAGACGGACTGGAAAAACAGAAGGATGGTAGACAATTTTTTGCCTTTTAGAAAATAAATCCAACCCAATCTATTTTCTAGTACAATGGCTGTTGAGATTGTAATTGCCTAGCCCAGAGTCAACTCTAAAAGTGTTTCACAACCCACAAGTCAAGTTATATTATGGATTCATATGTAAAAATTATAACTCACCAGGGTATATTTTTCCAGAAAGCCATAAGAACAGGAGAATTTAGTGGTTAAGGCATTTGAGTTGTGGCACAGCTAGTTAGATAATTGGAAAGCAGCCAACTCTTGGCTAAAGCCCCTGTTTTCATTTTATTTATTTTTCCAGAAACTCTGTTTAGGTACATTGCACTATGAGCATGCTATTCTAAACGCCTCCAAATCTCCAAGGCCAGTTTAAGTGAATTGCTTAAGGGCAAAATCAACAAAGAATTTTGTGGCACCTTAAAGTTTAACAGATATATTATGTCATATAAATAAATATGCTAAGGTGCCACAAGACATCTTTTATTCCAGCAAATGAGACTAGATCAGCACAATAGTTCTTGGCAATAGTTTGTGGTCAGTAGTATTTAAAACTTGTTTGTTCTTTAATCTAGTTCATCACATAGTATATGTCGAGCATTCCTTGTCTGAAATTCCAAAATTCATAATACCCAAAATTCAAAAATGCCCACATGCATGCTGAGCTAATAATAATAATAACTTTATTTTTGTACCCTGCCTCTATCTCCCTGAAGGGACTCAGGGCGGCTAACTTATGGCACAAGGTGCCTAAAACAATGCATAAAATAAACACACAGTACAATACAAAATAAAACCACTAGTATATAAAGGAACAATTTGAGCTCAGAACAGCGCCAGTAACCTAAAGTGTACACAAACTCTGTTTCATGCACAAAATTATTAAAAATATACTCTACAAAAATAGCATCAGACTATGTGTATAAGGTATACTTGGTCTGATTTCCAAGATATCTCACTATGTCCATCACATACAGATAGAAATATTCCAAAATCTGAAAGCACATGGTCTAGGGCCCTTCCACATAGCCACAAAATGCATTTACAAAAGGCATTAAAATGCTGGTCACAAGCCACATTTTGTCTACACTGGGCTCCTAAATATCCTTTGCAAAAGGAAATGAACCACGCAACCCAGCTGTGCCAAAGCCTCCTTTGACAAGGCTTGCCATGGGCAGTTCTTTCCTACACTTCCTGTACTACCCTGATTCCTTCCTCCCAAAAAACCATTTGAAAATCCTCCTAACCATCACTGAAGGGTCTGTGCTTTTTCAGTCTGCATCACTCAAGATGCAATGGAGCTTTGGAGTAGTAAACTCCATCCCTTCCTCCAAAGCTATGTTGCATTTTGAGTGATGCAGATTGAAGAAGTATAGATCTTGCAGAGACATTAGGGAGGATTTTTATAGTTCTGGGGGGAAATCAGGGAGGGTAGAAAGTCACTGTCATTCTACCTGAGCTTGGGGAGCTCAGGATTACTGTGGGGACATTATCTCGGATCACACATGATCTGAGATGGCAGTCTCCACTGCCAAAACAAAACAATAATAATAATAATAATAATAATAATAATAATAATAATAACAACTTTATTTTTATACCCCGCCTCCATCTCCCCGATGGGACTCGGGGTGGCTTACATGGGGCCAAGCCCAGAAGATTACAGTCATTGTAATTAAAACACATCCAAATATAATCAAATCCAATAAAACACAATCAAAGTAAAGCACGATTGGTTAAAAACCTGAGTGAGCTCATAAAATGAACTGGGCCAGTGAAAGTGCATAGAGTGAGAAATGTAAACTAGAAAAGAAGTAAGAGACCCAAACTGTTTTCATTGGTAAGGGGCTTGGGATGAGGTAAACATAGGGGCTGTTTTCAGCTGAATGAGTAGCATAAAGTGCAATAGAAATGTTATTTATTATTATTATTAATAATAATAATAATAATAATAATAATAATAATAATAATAATAAACTTTATATACCGCCCTATCTCCCCGAGGGGACTCAGAGCAGTTTCCAATCTAAACAGCATACATTACATAGTCAAAAATTGAGAATATTAAAAAATACAACTATACAATTAAAATAGACAATAAATAACAATTACAACACAGGGATCATTGGCCAATATCATAACAATCCGATCAGGGATGAATGAATCTTACATAACATGTTCCATTGCCATAGGTCGGAGGTATTCAGAGTAGTTTACTCAAAAACCTGCCAAAACCACCAGGTCTTCAGATCTTTATGAAAGGTGGATAAGGTAGGGGTTAGCCTAATCTCTTTTGGGAGTGCATTCCAGAGCCGGGGGGCCCACTTCCAAGAAGGCCCGATTTCTCGTTCCCACCAACCGTACTTGGGATGGAGGTGGGATCGAGAGAAGAGCCTCCCCGACCGATCTCAAGGCCTGTACTGGTTCATAGGGGGAGATGCGATCACGGAGATAGGCAGGGCCCGAGCCATTTAGGGCTTTATAGGTTAATACCTGCACCTTGAATTGGGCCCGGCAGTTTATTGGCAGCCAGTGGAGCTGTTTCAATAACAGCATTGTATGCTCCCTATAACCAGCACCAGTTAGTAACCCAGCTGCCGACCTTTGAACTAGTTGGAATTTCCGGACCGTCTACACAGGCAGCCCCACGTAGTGAGCATTAATAACATGAGCAAAGCTAGGGGTTTTCCTTGACAATTCAGACCTTTGCCAGAATTTTTTAACCCAGAGTAAATTTGGATTAATTAGCCTACTCCAGGTTAAATCACATTAGCCTATGTGTGTCCTGCATTTCCTACAATGCATTAATAGAAATGTAGATTCAGCCAAAGATCCAAGCATTTTTGATAAGGGATATACAGTTTGTAGTGTGTAAAGCTGAAGCAGAACACTGGATACCCTTTCCTGATTTTGCTCATTTGATGTGTTGTTGACGGCTTCCATGGCCGGGATCACAGGGTTGTTGTGTGTTTTCCGGGCTGTATGGCCTTCTGGAACATGTCCCTATAGCCCGGAAAACACACAACAACCCTTTGCTCATTTGGCTTCTAGAATACCGAGACATTGCCTTCTAGTCTTTCTTTTTCATGCAGTTTAATATGTTCTTCGTGTGTCTGTTGTTTTGATCATTCTTTCCACAGTTTCTGTCCAGACATGAGGCATTCTAGAGAACTTCACTAAATTTCTCAAGGTGCATTAGGTCAGCAGAAGAACTGATTAAAGCTTTATGAGTCAAGACCCAAACCATATAGTATTTAATATCAACCAGTACTTTGAATTGCAGATTAAACACATAAGAAGCCAGTGAAATTGTTTCAGTCTGGGCTATCTAGCAGTCCATCTGAAACTTCTGAAAGAGAGCCAGTATAGTGTCGTGGTATGTGTGTTGGACTATAAGACTGGGAAACCAGAGTTAAAATCTTTTTTCAGCCATGGAAACCTTTTGGGTGACCTTGGACATGCCATACTTTCTCAGCCTCAAAGAAAGGCAAGGTAACTCCCTTCTGAACAACTCATGCAAAGACAAAATCATGGTAGTGTTGTCTTGGGGTTGCCATAAATACAAAATGACTTCAAAGCACACAACAAGAAGAGTAAGACTGGCAGTAGAGGAAGCTCTGGCACACTAGTTAGTCTGGCTAACCCAATCCTGGATGTTGGGTTTGAGTCTTCTTTATATCTCTCTGTTTTCCCCTAAATGATCAGCTGCCTTGAATTTATTTTGTTATTCTTTGCGACAAAGTTATTTATAAAAAGGCTTAAAACATGAATATTTCTGTAGCAGCTGACAGATTTCTCTAAATGTAGTTATTTTTGCAAACTGGCATCTGTCAACCTTGCTTGTCATGAGATTGGCCACATGCCCAAAATTTACTTTCAAATTTATATTTGCATAGAATTTGCCATCCAATTATAGGATATTTGTCTGCCTGCCAGGATCTTGTAACTCTAATTTTGAAACAGAAGGCACTTTACTTTTAAAATAAACATATCTTAACAACACCCAGAGAATATGCAACATTGCTTGTTTATTTCTTGGTGGCAACAGAGAAGATTGCAGTTAGCACCTTTAAGCCACATTTTTTTTTTACAGAAATGTGGTAGATTTGGGGGGTTTCATGAAAGGCCACACGTTTCTTCTTGTGTTACATCAAAAAGAATCAAACACAAACCAGTCACTAATTGTTAAGTCTCTATTTTTATGGCATTGACATAATTTTTTTGAAGAATCTGCATTTTAAATGCTGCAATCTCTAGAATCTCATGTCCAGTTTAACCCCTAGTCATTCCTAATAAGACTTACGTGCAGTAATTACAACCTGTTGTTTATCATTCATTCTTTGGTTGTTGTTCCCTTCTTTTTCAAGACCTACAGTGGGGATAAAATATTTAGTCAGATACCAATTGTATAAGTTCTCCCACTTAAAAAGATGAGAGAGGCCCGTAATTGACATCATAGGTAGACCTCAACTATGAGAGACAACATGAGAAAACACATCCAGAAAATCACATGGAAAATCACAAAAATCACAAATTTTTCATGAATTTATTTGCAAATTATGGTGGAAAATAAGTATTTGGTCACCTACAAACAAGCAAGATTTCTGGGTCTCACAGACCTGTAACTTCTTCTTTAAGAGGCTCCTCTGTCCTCCACTCATTACCTGTAGTAATGGCACCTATTTGAACTAGTTATCAGTATAAAAGATACCTGTCCACAACCTCAAGCAGCCACACTCCAAACTCCACTATGGTGACCAAAGAGCTGTTGAAGGACACCAGAAACAAAATTGTAGCCCTGCACCAGACTGAGAACATGAATCTGTAATAGGCAAGCAGCTTGGTGTGAAGAAATCAACTGTGGGAGTAATAATTAGACCCAGTGACAGCCCCAAAATATCACTGCTCTTGAGGAGATCTGCATGGAGGAATGGACCAACATACCAGCAACAGTGTGTGCCAACCTTGTGAGGACTTGCAGAAAACGTTTGACCTCTTGTTAGTGCCAATAAAGGATATATAACAAAGTATTGAGATGAACTTTTGTTATGGACCAAATACTTATTTTCCATCATAATTTGCAAATAAATTTGTGAAAAATCAGACAGTGTGATTTTCTGCATGTGTTTTCTCATGTTGTCTCTAATAGTTGAGGTCTACCTATGATGTCAATTACAGGCCTCTCTCATCTTTTTAAGTGGGAGAACTTGTACAATTGGTATCTGACAAAATACTCCCCCCACTGTATGTTGCTTTAACTTTAAAGTGAAGCCTTCATGCCTCATGCATTGTTAATCCATATGTGTCTCCACTGCCTTGAGACTATTTCACACTGCTGTCAGGCCTCTTCATTCACTGAAATGAAAGACCTGCACAAAAGTGGGAAAATGCAAATAAAAACCCTATTCTTTTACCACCTCTGTGGAAAACTCTAGCTCCTCCTGGAAAACTCTGTTGTCAACTGTTGCCATAAGTTGACTAAATCACACTAGAAAGCCTAGAGATTCCTAGGGGAAAAAATCAAATCTGCAAATAATCAAATCCACAATAGTCAAACTGGTAAATATGGAGAGCTGATTTTCAATACATTGTTTAGACATGTGCTTACAATTACATGTGTTAATATGTGTGCTTTCCTTGAGACACATAATTTTTATATAATATAAAACTACATTAACATGCCACACAGACTTTAAACAGAAACAAAAAAGGGGGGAAGATAAATGACTTCCAACTTCCCAGCTTATTATTGTGGGTACTAGAATTTTCATACTTCCTCTAAAATATACTTTACATGAACTTTCACATATTATTTAAAACTATCTTCAAATCCAACTATTGATAATTTCTTACAATAATCCCTCAGAAAAGCAATTATTATTTTCCAATCCTTATTAAAACTACTTAATGACTTTTCTGTAATCTAAACACTCAATTTATCCATCTCAGCAAGGTCACATAATTTCATTTTCTAATCTTCCTGTGACAGAATCGCTGCGTTCTTCCATATGCTTACAAATTTTTAAGTGGGAGCTAAATTTTAATGAACTTAAAAATCCAAAGTGTGAATACAGCAAAGATGAATGTGAAGACATCAAAGTGTCATCAGGGCCCAAATCAAAAACCCGGTTTGGCTATGGAGCCACTGCAATTGTTGCTACCTGATGAAGATACACTTGGCTATATGTGTGTGTCTTTGTGTTAGAACTAAGATTGGGACCCTATCAACCTCATGAATTGATAGTATTGGTAATGGAATCTAAACAGCATAGACACCCCATGAAGTTCACCTCCAGATCATGTAGTTTATCCTATGTGACTAAAAGCAATATTCCAATAGATGGTTGACTATGTAAACATACATTATAACTTTGTAAAGCAGGTGCAACTCTACATATGTTAAATTTCAACTCACAACAGCAGCATATAAAGTGCTGGAAAACATATACGTCCCTTATAATAATAAGGGTTAGATAAAATGTACCCAGTGAGTTGTACTTGGACCTAGGGATGTTTCTGTGGTTCCCATGGATTAAAAAGTTTTTTCAACACAATTTTTGCCTCTAGGGGCCATTTTCTTTAAACAGGCAGCAAATTTTAAGTCACTTCCTGTTGCTAATAAAGGTTCTCCTGGACCTAAAATGATGTAGGGAGCCAAATAATGAGATAAAAATGACCTCTCTGCCCCTTAAAATTGCTTTGAGAGTAACACAATATTTTTGCAGGGGCTCTTCCCCCCTCCCCCCGGTGTCATCCCCACTCCCTCCCTTGAGACTGCCCCAGAGGATCCTGTGGGATTAGTTAGGCTTCAATAGTTACTTGTATGTGGTCTTTAGCCTAGATTTTTAATTGGTAAATAATTCAATTTTATAATGGTTTTTAAATTTTTTATTATGATATTATTATTAATGAGGTCTGACATGGATGTACAGAACTGGGTACCCCTGTTACGAGCTGGTCATTGACAGTAATAAAAGTTTACTACTACTACTACTACTGCAGGGGCTCTGTGAAAATAGAGCCCCTAAGCCTCCAAAGTGCCCTAGCTCCTGACCTGTGTTCTTTCCTATCCTAAATGGTTGTTCACATACAGCAGAGCAGGCAATTTATGAACCATCGGCCATAGTATATATATATCTAATGGGGAAGGATTATGGTAGTTGCCAACATCTGGAGATGAGCATGTCTGACTCACTGTTGTTTAGTTGTAACACATATCAAGACATCTTTTCATGTAACAGTTAAGTCTTCCTGTCACAGCCATTGTGTTTAACCGAAGAGAGGAAGTCTTTTCTTAAATGTGAAACATTTATGTTCAAAACAAGTTTGATTGGGGAAGTAAACTAATGGTATGCTGGCAACATGCGCGTGAATGACTTCAGTTGCATTATGCATAGCTGTTTGACGGCATTAGCCTCTCCTGCTGGCAGCTTAGAAATCTAAATTGTTCAGTGGCTTTAAGTATGCCAGCTGGACCACCTGCACACAGACCTCAACCCCCTGCCAGTTGTCAAAAGTATACTGGTCTGAATGTGAAAAAAAAGAAAGTCCACTAATAGAGAGAGGTGTGTTCTTGCAAAGTTTCTCCTACCTTGTATGCAGATTTTATAGCATTTTAATCAAATAGAAATGTCAACCTATTTGAATAAAATGTCACATTTTATTGAATAATTGGATTTTCTTCATTTCAATTATTCCCAGGGTTCCATTATTTTAAAAGTGTTTTCAATCAGAAAGATCAGTGGTGTGTGTGTGTGTGTGTGTGTGTGTGTGTGTGTATAGCATTACTCGCTGCATTAGCCTAAGGCCAGTAGAATATTGTTCTGCTCTCCCCATTCCTCAAATGGTAAAATGTTACAGAGCAATGCTACTGGCATTAGGTTTATTTCAGAAAGGGGACAAAAGAAATGATGACTGGTACAGACTTGCTTCTTGGCCTTGTATTTCCAAATACAGTACTAAAATACTATAATGCAATAGGAGGTGAATTAGAGTGGCTTGAGTGAGATCCCGCCTGAGTTTTCACTATCTGTCTTTTCTATCTTTCTGTTTCTCGCTCTGTCTCATCTATTTTTGTCCTTTCAGTAACCAAGAAAAAAAGGAAAATAACCAGATAGGTCTGAAGTGGTCTTTTTTGTCATTTGGTTCTACTCCTGCCTTTGGGTGTCATCAAATATGGCCATTGGAGATTATACTACTGTATTGCTGTATGGCCAGGAAGGTATATTAAAAACATTCAAGATTGCCATGGAGGCACCTCATGAACCTACTAACAGAAAGACACTTTTGAGAAGGAGGATGTTTGAATGGGGTTCCACAAACTCTGGGCTTCTTTTTATTACAGTGGTTCTCAGCCTGGGGTCCCCAGATGTTTTTGGCCTTCAACTCCCTGAAAACCTAACAGCTGATATATTGACTGGGATTTCTGGGAGTTGTAGGCCAAAAACATCAGGGGACCACAGGTTGAGAACCACTGTTCTATTAGAATGCAATTTATTATTATTGTTGTTGTTATTTTATTATGACACAGCAAACAAGATAGATATGCTGGATTTCGTTTCACAAAATCACAAGTCGAACACTTTCCAAGTGTCTAGGACTGTGTGATGTATTTTCGGATGATGCGTGCAAATCCCAATAGGGTGGCCTTTTGCAGTTGGCAGATCATAATTTTGTCAATGTCTATTGTTTCCAAATGCCGGCTGAGATGATGATGATGATGATGATGATGATGATTATTATTATTATATTTACACCCTGCTTTATCTCCCCCAAAGAGGAAACATTCATACATTCAAAACTTGACACAACAAAGAAAAGAATATATATTATATATACAGTAGAGTTCCGGTTAACTGACTTCTGGTTATCTGACCTACCGTAAGGATGAGCCCTGTCCCTCCGGCGAGCACTCGCCACTTTGGTTTGTTAATTCTTAAATTTGTACCTCTCTCTCTCTTGGCCTAACTTGTTACACTTTGTAGATAAGTTTAACTCATATTAATATTCAAAAACTAGCCATCTTATCAGCTTTGCTTTTTCCTTAAAAGTCTATTACATGTGAACAAACTTACTAATGACTTTAATCAAAATTATCAGCTTATCCATCTCTACCAATTCATTGCTCTCTAATAATTTTTTTTGTTGGAATAACAATACATTTCCATTTCAGAGTGCACAATAACGTTGCTCCAGTAGTCATGCTGTGGCATGCTCTCTCTATTTCTCTCTGTATATATATGCACACACACACACAGAAAACCACATTTGCAATAACTGAGCAACAGAACATAACACTGCCCATGAAAAACTATGACTAAAGAAATTTGCTATTTTTATGTGAGATCATTTTTCTACAAATTTCTTGGTCTTTCAACATGACACTTTGGTTGACTGCAGCTGGAAATTGATGATAGAGTCACACTTGGAGGACTTAGAGATTTCCAGCATTCTCTCTAGAAATCTCTCAGTCCTCCAGCATAAGTGGTAGAAGTCGACCGTAGAATCACACTGGAGGACCTAGAGATTCCTAGAGATAACATTTTAATTAAACTCATAAATAATTAAATCTGCAAAAATAAAAATGTGAATGTGGAGGAATGGC
Source organism: Anolis carolinensis (assembly GCF_035594765.1). Lineage (NCBI taxonomy): Eukaryota > Metazoa > Chordata > Lepidosauria > Squamata > Anolidae > Anolis > Anolis carolinensis. The sequence goes on from NC_085845.1 coordinate 159,032,244, forward strand.
TTTTTCAAATCAGGAAAGATGGGCATCTAAAGAGGCTACAAATTTTGATAGAGCATCATGTAGCAGAACACATGCATACTGTGTCCAGTACTATTGACCACTTCACAATAAAATAAGCCAGGCAAGCAGAAAGGATAAGTGCAAAGCAAACTCTTAATTAAAGGTAATCTAAGAATGAAAAAGGGGAAATGGAAAGCCTCTTAGAAAAGAAAACTTAAAGGGATTCAGAGGACAGATTTCAGTATGATACTTCAAGAAACTGATTATGGTGCTCTTCAGTGGATGCGGAAATATTTAGCATTGCTTTTTGGCTTTATGGTAATAACTCTGCATTATGAAGCATAACAGGCAAGGAAGAAATCTGGTGAATTGTTCTCCTTTTCTAGAAATAGAAAGCTGAGTGTTCAATGAGATGGAATCCCCCTCCTGGCCTTCAGAAAGAAGACAAAAACATGGCTGTGGGACCAAGCTTTTGGCCAGTAAAATAATGCAGTGCAAGAAATTAATAAGGAATATGTGCAACTGACATTTGGAACTGCCCCGGTCTATGATTTTGGATCACATGATTTCAATGTTTATATCATATTTTAATTATCTTCTTAATGTCTAAATGTTTAATAGTCTTACTGATTTTAATGCATAGTTATATGTTTACTGTTTTAGATATATGATCTGGTTTTTCACATATGTATGGCATTGAATCAGCAACTTCCACCCCACCATCTAGCTCAGCCTATCAACAAAACAAGTCCACTTTCTGGACATCACCATACAGCTACACAATAGCCATCTCAGCAGCACACTATATCACAAACCAACTGACCAGTACACATGCTTATGTGCTTTTAGTTTTCACCCTGAATGCACTACCAAATCCATCATTTACAGCCAAGCCCTAAATATATTTAAATAGTAGATTTTATGATAACATGAGTCTTCCTGAAAACTGTCCATGGAAATGTATGCTGTTCAGGTCCAGACTATTTGACTGATAGCATTTCCTTTTATGAACCTGCTTGGGCCCTGAGTTTTTCAGGAGAGGTCCTTCTCTTGGTTCCACTTCCATCTCAAGCTTGGTTGGTGGGAATGAGAGAACGGACCATCTTAGTGCCTGACCCACAGCTCTGGAACTCCCTGCCCAAGGCAACCAAAATGCCCCCCTCTCTGCTGTCCTTCCAATGAACAGGCTAAAACCTTTTTATTCAGACAGGCATTTAAAGATGAAGGTTTTTAAGATCAAGTCAGGGGGTGCATGGTTTTTAAGTCTGAATATGTTTTAATGGATTTAAACAGATTTTGTAATACTGTTTATATTTAATTCTGTTTTATTGTTTGTATATTTGTATATTTTGAATTGTATACGAATGCTTTTATTTTAATCTGCTTTGAGTCTCCTTCAGGAGAAATAAAGCGGGGTACAAATAAATAATAATATTAGTTACTAAAGTACCTCAGGAAACTTTGTTGTAGTTGAAACAAACTAAATGGCTACTTCTTTTGGAAAGTGCAAAACTAGTTCGCTTGGAAAAAAACACACAAATAATATGGAATTAAACTTTGTATTCTAGCAGGTGTTATCATTTAGAGAAAATGAGGAATATTGTAGTTTTTCCCATTGTAGTACTTTCTCTTACCATTTATGCACTAGTATATTGCTACAGGACAAAATTGCAATGATACAGTGTCCAATAAACCATCTGTGTCTGCATTTTCTTTTTCTTAAGGGTCGTAAAAATGAAGCAGAAAAGTATTTCTTAAAGGCAATTCAACTAGATCCCACAAAGGGAAACTGCTACATGCATTATGGTAAGTTTTCATTGGATCTTGTTTCTTCACATATTTCTGCTTACTGGTTTATCTGAGTGATAAGGATTTTAAAATTGCTATTGACAGGATGTTGTTTAAAGAATAAGAATAAATGTGTCTGTTAATTTTTTCCAGGGTATAATTCACACTGTGACAGCTTGAACCTAAAGTCTAGCTGACTGCACTATGTGAAGAGAATTCTAGTGATACATGCAATTCATGCTGTGCAAACAGAGCCTCAGTAGGTGGAAACTTGGGCATCAGAACAACAAAAAAGAGTTCTTACTTTTTCTTTTTATAGTTGCATGACATTCAAGTAAAACTTACTACAGAACTGCTAGCTCTCCCAAAAGAGAATGGAGAAAAATCAATAGTTCTGAAAGGTTCATTGGCATCTTTGTTTTTCCAGGGCTAGTGATTGTGGTTCTGGGCAGGCAAATCAATATTCATCTGCAATACAGAGTCAAGATAGTTGAGTTTTCTTTAACATCACATATATAGATGTATCCTATAATGTACAATTCACTTTGGCCCTAAGAGAGCTAACCCCTGAATGAATGCACGTCTCAGCAGAAGAAAAGCTGTTCTCCCCTGCTGCAGACAAGAGAACTGTGGCAGTTGTTAAATAGGGAGAATTGCTTTTTCAGTGGGGCAGTACAGATTTGAAATAAAACTCTCCACTGAGGGATCCTCTTCATACTGTTTCAGAAAGCAGATGAAAAATTCCCTCCTTCACCTAGGCTTTTTTACTTGATAAATCTCTTAGTGGCTAACCTTTAGGAAAATGTTCAGCTTGTGTGTTTGTATTATGCTGATATTCCATGTTTAATTTTGTGTATTTCGAATAGCAATGTGTGGATTGCAATAAGGGCCCATTTTATGACCAAAGGAGCATTATTTTAACATTCTTGTGCTCATTCCATCTTGGCTCCTAAACAAAATGCATCCATATCCAGAGAAGTAGGAGTGATAAGGTAGCTTCAAACCATGGCAATAAGAGTTTTGCTTGGATGAGAAGAGACAATCAAGAATGTGTGGTTTGATTGACATGATAAGCCACAGAGGTGGAGGACATATGTGTGTTCACCTAGAGATAACTTCTTTAATGTTGAAATTACTCCCTAGAATAGTTTGGAGGGGAAGCAAGGAGTTGGAACTACTTTATACGAAGCATTCAACTTAGTATTATTTACACAGAGTAGAAGTGACTCTACTGGGTTGAAGCAGAAATTTTGTCTCAGCTCTACCCTAAAAGGCGAACAATTGAAGCGGGGGTATTTCACTGAGTGGTGTTTTACAAGCAACATTTGCAGAGGCAGGTAATGCCAGGAGAAACTAGCTTATCATAATGAGAATAAACTTCCCTACCCCCTCTCACGCTCCCCTTCAACAGAATTGCAAGGAAGTAGAAATGTATGTCTTGTTTTTCATTAACTGTAGCTTGTGATATTGTCAGAACATGATAAACTATGGTTAACTGAAATGAAAAGAAGCAACTGAAACCAATAGGTTATGGCCTTGCCTGTCCTGTCTCAATAAAACATAATTAGCATTCAGGTTACATAGTGTCTAGGCTAGACCAGAAACCCAGAGGAAGGAGCCTTTAACATGAATGCTCACAGGTAGTTCTGTGTTTGATAGAGAGGGTTAAAAACAGGTAAATGAGGAATACATCTACTTAAAAACTGGTTTACATCACAAAAGAGAAATCATAGCATGGCAAGGACCCTCAAGAGCAGATTTCAGGGGATTCTGAGTGGATGATTTACCTCTGAAGGAGAACTCTGATTTCATCTGCACTACATATGCCACCATTATACCACTTTATATATTGCAACATAATTTTAAGGAATCCTGACATTTGTAGTTTGGTGGGCACTGTACATATAAATCTCTCATAGAGAGCTCTATCATATTTCCCTGAACTGCAATCTCTGTAAGTACACTGAGTACCTCTTTACATTGCTGGAATAAAATCCACAGTACTTCTCTTGATACTTTCTAAATCCAAACTACAAACCTCAGTTTTCCTTGGAATTGAGTCATAACCATTAAAATAGTGTGGAACAGATATAACCTGGTTGGACAAATATATCCACAGATAACTGAAGTCTGGCAGGATGTGGACATTCAGAGGCTTCATTTTGATGAAATGTCTTTTATAGTCCCAAAGGGCACATCATTATTTCTGTGGTCTTGTGTACAGTGTAGTGCAAGGAAAGCAGAGGCTAAGGAAGAAATATCCTTAGAAGAGATGGCTATATCCTCTGGCGAAAATGTAATAGAACGTGAAAAGTTTCCTCTTAAGTGGAGTGACCAGTGACTCGTGGTTGTTGTTGGCCAGGTTTCTGTTGTAACTTGCACTGGTGTAACTCCTTTTCTGCCAACAATTGTACTTCCTTGATCCTGGAAGAAGGTCAAAACACCTTGGCGTAAGTGGCTCCACTGGGTTTGGAAACAGTGTTAGATTTCAGAAAAGCATGACTAAGACTTGTTCTTCATTCAAAGTGGTTTCAAAATGGGGACAGTGGATTGAGGTTCCTGTTGCACATTTGCTTGTGCCATTACACAAGCAACTGCATTAGTGCATTTTAATGCTATGGAAGTGAAGAGCATTATTTTGACATCTGAATCTTTATTGAAGAGCTGCTGAAGTTCTGAACTTGGAAATATGATGTACACTAAACGAATCATTAAAAAAGAATACTGCTTGGGTGTGTAGGAGAGGAAAGAAATTGGGAGCTTGAAAGACCTGGGAGAGGCTAGGTATATTCCATCACACCTCAGCCTCAGCTAAGGCATATATTCTTTAAGGTATATCTTTAAGAGATGTCCTCTATGCATTTTAAAGAAGTCAAATGTTTTGTTAACAAATTCCTAAGCATTGTTTCATCTTTCCTTTTCCTTCACAACCTAGCCAAGCAGTATGAATTGTTTGTCTCTAGATCAATTACCATTAGCAAAGACATATCTTAGGTTGACACTCCAGACATTTCCTCTCAATTTCTCATGAATTTGCTTTAGCAAGTTGTCTTTTGTACACTTCATAAACCGTTTATAGCTGTGATAAACCACTGGGAATTCAACCCATATTACTAACGTATATCTCAAATAATGATCTTTTGGCACATCAAGAAGTGATATACCGGTATCGATACTCCTAAAAAATACTAGAGCCCATCAAAGTGCCAAAAGGTATAAATAGCCATTTATGACTTAGAACTCACGAGTTCTGTATGCATTAAACATTTTATTTCTATGGTCTTGTCAGAATGTCTTTTCATATTTATATAGTTCTCCCTAGCCGTTTTTATACTGTACTTCCTTTCTATCATATCAGCTTTGTACAGTTATTGCAATAACCTGTAAAGATAGTGTTTGCAAATGATAGGAATTTTGATAACTAGATGAAACCAGTGAAATGTCAAAGGAAAGGATTCTTAGTGCTTTTCAGTCTTCAATGCCATAGAAAAAGCCAAAAGAAATCCTTGATTGTTCATTCACTGCATCATGTAACATTTTGCCGTACCATGAGATTTTCAAATTCATTTTATACTGAGCCATTCCAATCCAATAAGCCTTTATTGACATATATAACAAGACAGTGTAAAATGCAGTGTACATTATACAATAGAAAACTTTGCATTTGTCATACATTCAGTTTGAAAACTTCATTCAGAAACCTTGCCACTCTGAGGCAACAATTAAAATCTTGAGAGTTTAAAAGCATGATTACTTTGTCTGGCTCTGTTTGATGTTTCATAAAATCTAAAACTTGCTGTAAACTTGATCTTAATTCCTGGTAGAGTAGGCAGTGCAGAAGAATATGTGAGATGGTAGGCCGTTGAGTCTTCCTCTATGGAGCGGGGATGGGGATGGCATAATATTGAATCTAGCCAGAATGTAGGCTCTTCTGTATGTGGGGTTAGTGAGCACTTGTCAGACCCCTGGCTGCTGGGCACCAATAACCTTACACGGAGGCCAGTCTCTATCTAATATCTTTATTAAAGAAATATATAAAAGCAATAAAAACAAGTGAAGAATATAGTTCAGAAACAGACCTTTCAAAAGAGGTCAAATATAGTCCAAAAATGTATTGTCCAATAAATGATATTAGAGTTCAAAGTTTTAATCCACTTGACCGAAACACACACTCTTGCCAAGCAATAGTGTGGGGAAATGTCAGTCTTAGAAGTCCAATGAAGCTTGACAACAAGGCTGGAAATAAACTTGATTCTTGACTAGGTCCGTGACTAGAAACAAGGCAAAACGTGAAGCGTGGAACAGGGTCCGTGGTTAAACTGCAAGGCAAGGCTCGAAAACTTGATCCGGGAAGCAAGGAACTGGGGTTACGAAGTCTACACACGATCTCTCTCCTGAAGCTGATCAATTGACAACGCAAAGAATCTCTCGCGCCAAACCCCTATATTGGGTCTCGTTTTCCCGCCAACATCTCTTTCCCTAGAGAACGAGAAGCGAAACCCACTCTGTCCAGATGCATTACTCCTTAGAATTTCCCAAGGGAAGCAGACCTAATCAGCCAGTTGTTTGGCAGCGATTCTTAAGCTTCTCCGATTAGCTTCTCTAACTCCTCTGTCTCTAGAATAAGATTCCTTCCTGGGAAACGGAGGGGAGTACTGCCCAAGGCCTGGTTTACTGAATTCTTGAGGGCAAACATCAACATCCGGCAGGTGAAGGGACTCCGGCTCTTGTTGAACCGGCAAAAACCCCATGTTTTCCTCTTCATCTGCCACGATAGTACCAGGAACAGGACTACAAGGCCCATGAGGCATCACAGCACTGCAATATAATAAGCTGGGTTTCCCTGCATGAATGGAATTTCCATGTTTGTTGGCGAACAAGATTTATTAGCCAAGCTCTGCAGTTGTTAATGGTCCATTGCTAGAACCTCATCACTTCTCGGCCTTTTGGCTAAGATCAAGTGTAGTATGCTGAGCCATTATGAATTCATTTGATTAGAGATTTTACCCATTTCTAGAAATGTCTGCATTTTTGGGGGGAAACTGTTTGGGGAAAGATCTAGTTATAAATGGTCGAGTCCTAGGTATATCTTTTCAGAGGTAAGACCTATTGACTTCAGTTACATTAATATAAATCTGTATAATATTACAGTTATGTTGCGAACATTAGTACTTGATGGAGTGTTGCGTGGTTTCAGGGCTGTATGGCCGTGTTTGAGCAGCATTTCCTCCTGACATTTCATCTGCATCATAATCTGGCTTATGAAAAAACAAAAAAATTCGGACCATTGGCTGCAATGGGAGGGCTTCTGAGGCTCACCCCCCTCCTTTTGGGCTAGAGGGGTGAAAATCACCACACATAGAGGGCATTTCAACCCCTTTTAGCCCACCAGCTTTTAAAATGTTTGGCTCTTCCCCAGAATACTATTGTTATTAATAATATTATTATTATTAACACCCATTGGCACACATCATGGGGAAGCACTGTCAGACTCAGCTTAGGGTCCCAGAGTAACTATCATTATTAATATTACTATTAATATTAAGACCCATTGGTACACATCAAATGTAATAGGGAAGCACTTCTCTCCCAGACTCAGCTTACGGTCCTAGAGTAACTATTATTATTAATATTAATATCTATTGGTACACATCAGATATAATGGGGAAGCACTCCTCTCCCAGACTCAGCTTAGGGTCCCAGAGTAACTATCGTTATTAATATTAACATTATTATTGACACCCATTGGTACATATCAGCTGTAATGGGAAAACAGGCCTCTGTCAGTACCTGCTTATTGTTACAGTGCCAAAACGAAAGAAAAATGAAAGCAAAACGAAAGCAAGCACAATGACTGTGCGGCATTCATTTTCGTGCCACCTCTCATTTCCTACGAAAATGTCATCATTCGTTTTGTGTAGATGAACGATCAAAACAAAACGATAGCATGAAGGCAACAAAGGAAAATTTTTCGCACACCTCTCTACTCTCTATGATTTTGGATAGTCTACTGATTTGGATGCATATAATCTACAACATTTTTTTCAACTGCAATTCCCATCAAACCAAATCAGTAGCCATTCAATTTTAATTTATATACAGAAGTCTGAGACTTTGTGTTTAAACCATGTGTTCATCCTGACACAAGAGATCCATGAGTTTTCTTGTTTTCCCCTCTTGATTACTCATATCACACTACTGTACCTGTGCACTCACTAGAAATGCCCCTTGTATGTATGATACATGAAGAGTTTTAACATCTTAAAGAAATCTTAAGTATATGTTCAGGGAAATCTCAACACTTACATTAATGAAGAAATGATTCTTCTGTACTCAGCTAGCAAAATGCAAAATACAGAAGATAATACAATCCATACAGGAATAGAAACATTAATTAAAATAGTGAATGCATTAAATATCCAGCAGTTAATATGAGAACATGAAAAAACTATCTCCAGTTGAGCAGATTTTTGCCTTTTGTTTTGTTTTTGGTAACATGGAATAATGAGAATGGCTCAGACTAGAATACTATGGCTTATAGTGCAGAAAACAAATCTGTAGTTACAGCTCAGTAGTAGGCAAGTGTCTAGGGCAAAGGTGAGAAATGAGAAATGAGACCATATGTATACAACTTGGATAAAATATATGCAGTTTTTATTATAACAAGCAGGAAACAACAAACATGTTCTGCAAAATAATACTCTTTTTATTAATAAACACCAAGACTTGAAGTTAATTTCCCCAGAATAATACATTTCCCTAATAATTGTAAATTACTTAATGATTATCTGCTATAATAAAATTGATTATTCACATTAGATTACTGTAATTATGCACTCATTTGATGTACTTTACAACTGATTATGGAGTTTTCTGTGTAGTTGAACCTGCTGAGTTTTTGTTGGTTAATGTTTTTAATTTTTGCTTTTAGTTCAGACTGGTTAACGTAGCATGAAGTTAATAACTCACATCACATATCAGTGTAGTATTGTAAGTAAAACTGGATTGGAGAGATCCTGGAGTGCTGAAAGTATTTTTGGCTCCACTTTTTGTTCCTTTTTTCTTGTTTGATTGCTTTAAAGGACTGTATAGCACTTCAGATTAATAATAATTATTAGGAATAATCATTGGCTATCCTTGGAGGGGACTTGTCAGGAAATATTAGTGTTTTGTTCTGTTGCTCTAAGACTTTTTTTGTTTTACAATGGATTAAAATTAAGGATTAGCCTTTCACTTCTAGAAGTCTATTTGCTCCAGGAGAGGTGTGCATGAACAGAAATCCCCACCTTAATGCAGAGTCCCTGGAGTTCTGGAACAAATGGAGTGGATGAAGAGAATTGTGTATGAATGTATGCAAAAATTACCTTCTTTCTCTCCCCCCTCCATCTGTGAAAGCTTCCACTGGATCAAAGAACACAGTCTGATGCAACTTTGATTATTTGAAACAATAGTTTTTCTATATCATTTATTCTAGGATTACTGTAAGTTCTATCAACTGTTTTTAAAAGTCTGTAGTCTGATCAGAGTGCAGATGTGATATTGTACCCCAAATTTAAGGAATAAGGAATATATGCCCTTTCTTAACTGGATACTAAAACAATAATGTGTGTGAGTCTCCATTGGTCAGATAAAGTGGGATATAAATAAATATAATTATAATAATAATATTTTTACCTTCATTGTTAGGTTTGTTCAATTTTGGTTCTGAGTAAGTAGCAGTGATACTAGGAAAAGATCAATAAGATTATTTCTTTTATTGCTCCCTAATACTGGAACGGTATAATGCTATAATTACTAGAGTGATAGATTATGACTCACGGTTCAAATCCATACTCAGCTAAGGAATTCTGGGTAACCTTGAGAAAATCTTCGCTGTTCAGTATTTGATCAATCCTTTTGAGAGTTATCCACCAGTTCTCCCAATCAATGTCGCAGATTCTCTTAAGCCTTTTGACAATCTGTTCGAGGATTTTGTAAAAGAGGGGCCTTCTGCTATTTTGCCGTCTCGATGCTAGCTTTCCCCAGACTTTGACAAGCTTTCTGATCCAGAATGCCTAGCACGGCTCCCCGAATCCAGCAGCCTTGCTGAAGAAGGCATTCCCACAAGGTGGGGCTTCATGACATGAGCAAACACAAAGCTTTCTTCAAGTGGACCAAAAAATAAAGAATCTTGTCCTCGGTCACTGGCCAGTTTGTTCCTGTATCCTGCTTCGGTACTGTTCCATTATCTGTGCGGAGACCACAAGGAAGTGATAGAGAGCAAATAATAGTCCATTTTATGGGGGGAAAGGGGTTGAAGGAGTTAAGCCATTTCTCCCTGTTTCCCTATTATTCCCCCATACATGTTGCCATTGTCAAAACAACCGTCATTTATTATATGGGAAGCAAAGAGAATTACCATTGAAAATGGAAGAAATGTTTTTTCTCCTTAAACTCCCCCCCCCCCCCCCACACACACACAAAATGAACTATCTTTCTCTGTTTAGATCCCCTTCTGGAGTATGCCCAGATAATGGAACAGTATCCTAGCTTCCAACCTAAATTTGATGAGCCTGCTCAATGACCTTCACAAGTCCCTGCCAGACATCTTGCCTCCCAAAATCCCATAGATTTGCAGGGAGCATGGCTGGGAGCTCGTCTGCCTCTGGTGCTAGGGACCAAAACCTGTCCTCCTGGAAATGAGACAATGCATCTGCAATCTCATTGTTCAGATCTGGGACATACTATGCAAGATGTTAGCTGCCAAACATGTTAAAACAAAATACTTAAGTAGTCTCATAATTGTACTCAATTTGGAAGAATGCTTGTTGATAACCTTGACTACTGCCTGATTATCGCACGAAAAATGAACCTTTGTCCCTAAACAAATCCGACCAAATATGAACTGCCACAAAAATGGGAAAGAACTTGGGGAAGGGGAAAGCATGCAGCATATTACCTTTTTCCCAGCTCTCTAGCCACTGCATGACAAACCAGAGAGAAGGTGTCTTTCCTCTCGTCCTCCCACCCCAGCCAATCATAGTGAAGCAAGTTGCCCACTGCTGATTGGCTGGTCCCCTGAATGGCATGCAGGGCATGTGAGGGATGCAAGGATCCCTGGGAAGAGGAAGCCCTGTAAGATGGCGGGTGGAGAGAGCGCCCACCACTGCAACCCTGGACTATGCCTACGGATCATGTGATTTACCTTGTTTAGACTTAAATGCTTTTAATCGTTTTTAATTGTATTCTAGTATTTTAATCTATTTTAAATGGTTATTTATTGTACTCTGTTTTTAAAGGCATTGAATTGTTGCCTATGCTGTGAAGCCACCTTGAGGCTTTGGGGGTTGAGAAAGGCGCGGTAAACGTGCTGTAAATAAATAAATAATAATAAATAAGCTTCCCTGCGCAGTAAGGCAGGTGATATGTTTGCCTTAGTGTCACCATAAGTTGGAAATTACAGCCATCCATCTCTTTATTTATTTGTTTATTACAACATTTCTACCCTGCCCTTCTCACCCCCAAAGGGGGACTCAGGACGGCTTACAAATATAAAACACATCTATAAAACAATTCCATTCTAGTTATGTAGCTCCTTAACTTCCTTTTCTTGCAGGGTAGTATAGTAATTTATAATAAGTTATGAAGTAAATCATGAGTATAAGACTGGACAAAAGTTCCTTAGCTTTTCTTACCATTGGTGTAGTTCAGATTCACCCCAAGATGTAGTGATATCTTAGCGGACATACATGAGGGTGTCCAATATTCCAGCTGGAAGCCAACTGGACTTGTACTCCAAATTATGTGTAAATGACAACATCTTTCCTTGCACCTGACAACAGCAGACTAACTTACTGGGTACAGCCCACATGCCAAACACAACTATATCCTCAAATTTCTACCTATTTATTTACTGCATTTTAACCCCACTCTATCTCACTCCGGAGGGGACTCAGAGAGGCTTCCAATTTGGCAATAATTTAATGTCACATTGAACATAAAAGCATACAAATACCTAATGTTCCCTTCCTAACTTGATTCAATCAGATATTTGAACCAAATTTGTTGCCTTACAGCTTAGGCTATTCTAAAGGAATTGAATTGGTTTGACTACACATTTCATTGGATCATGGGCTGAATGCTTGAATGCAGATGATTTCTTCCTATCAGTAGAGATAGTGATTCATCTGAAGCACTCAATAACTTCTAAGTACTTCTAGAGCATTTGAGAGATGTAACAAATTTCCAGGATATTGCTTTGCTGTTTTGTACCTTGGTGGAATGACACAGACCAAGGACATCTTCATCCACTTGAGATTCTGAATAATTGTATGCATATCCACTTGAGTTCTTTACAAAAAAAGAGAGATACAAATGTAAATATATATTTGCCTAATTATTCTGAAGTAGTTTCCTGGAGGTAACTCTCTGGAGCACAGCAAAATATGTATTTTTTAAAAAATATATCCTTGATTTGGTTCTCCTGTCTTAAGGCCTTATTTTTTCTGTGCCCATGGCACTTACTTATATTCATTTTTTAATATTTCAGGCCAATTTCTCTTAGAAGAATCACGCCTTATAGAAGCTGCAGAGATGGCAGAGAAGGCAGCTGAGCTGGACAATACAGAATTTGATGTCGTGTTCAATGCTGCCCACATGCTCAGGTTAGTCCTTTGGTTTCCTTTTTTCTGAATCTTTGCAGTTCAGATTTCATTGAGCTTGAAAAATACAGCCCCCCACCCATGTAGAAATCTGCATTTTCTCTGTGCACAAAATGCTGGGTTTTTTTTTAAATAAACGTGTTTACCATATAGAATATAGCAAATAACATTATTCACATAAAACAGTCTTCTGCACATAAAACAGCACTTTCTGCATAGCAACTGCTGTTTTCTATACAAAAACATCACATGCATTTTAACAATGTCTTAATTAACAAATAGTCTTCAAAAGCTGCATAGTTTTTAATCATTTTCACACAATGGGAAGAAAATGTGAAATTTATTCTTGCCCCTGTGAATCAAATTTGTGAAGATCCCAAGCTCCAGTGAAAAATCTCCCCAGATGTTTCCACATCACAAACCTCCCTAATATAATAATTCCCTCATCAGAGAGAAATGTAACAGATATGTGCCAGTTGCTTGTTGAAAGAGGCCTTGGTTTCTTAGGGCATCCCAAAACATAAAATGTTGAACCTATGTATGAAATCCATGACACTAGCATTTCAGCTGTTAGTGGTGATATGAAGATATTTGAACAAAACTGTGGAGAAAGAGAGAAGAATGTGACTTGTCTCACCCTACTGTCCTGCTAACAGAAATCTGGCAGGCCTGTAGATAAGCCATATATTTCAACCTTAGAGTCAAAAATAAAACTTGAATATGGATCATTTACAACATGTTGTAAATCTAATTTTCTATTGGTCAACATGGCCTACTTCTTAATAATTATATGCAATGCATCAATTCACCCATTATTGTTAATAGTAAAAATATGTTTTAAAACCCCCTTTGCAACTGCAGAATTTTAAATCCCCCTTGTGAATGCAACTAACTTTTTCCATTCTCCTCCAACAGACAAGCCAGTCTCAATGAAGCAGCCGAGAAGTATTATAAAAGGGCAGCTGAATTGAGACCTGATGTAAGTACTGACATGGGAGGAAATACACAACACCACAGTATAAGAATTTGTAATATTTTGAATATAATTAATATTTGGGTGTCAGCTCACCACAGCCGCTCCTGAATGAACACACGAGACTCTCTGTGATATCACCAGAAACTTTACTGCAGGAAACATAAACATCCGAAAAGCCAAGAATGGGAGACTCCGGCCAACCATCCTTTATATACCCTCCCCCTCATTTGAAAAGTCTCTTCCCGCTCAGTAAAACCCCGCGCAAATTCCCCGCCAAGTCCAGCAGCCGTTTCTTCTCCGAGTCCTGAGACGCAGGTGTCTTATCAATGTCAGTGACCCTGAAACTCAGAGCCACATTCAGGCTCTAGTAGCAGGGTTCTGACATGGCGTCCTCCTCCCCTTCGTCCTGGAAGGAAAAGATTAAACACAACTATTGTTCTCCGCTGTCCAGAGTTCCTTTATACTTTTTTAACAGGCTGCAATGGAATACCGGGTGTACCTTCCCTAGGTCCTTGGGTAGCTTCAGCTCATAGGTCACTTCGTTTATTCTTTTCGCTACCCTGAACGGCCCTATATAGCGTGGAGCCAATTTCTTAGATGGGAATCCCAATTTCAGGTTTTTTGTGCTCAGCCAAACCAGATCTCCTTCGCCCAATTTGTCCCCCTCTCGGCGCCTACGATCTGCAAAGAGCTTGTACTTCTTTTGTGTTTCCCTCAATGCCTCCACCACGGTCTGCCACCCTTGTTTAATTTTGGCCGGCCATTCCTTGTCGGTCTGGCCCTCTCCTTCCTTCCACTCGGGTAGCCTGGGGAAAGGTGCCACCTCCTGTCCGTATACTATTTCGAATGGGGCACGACCTGTGGCCGAATGTACGGCCCCGTTAAAAGCCATCTCAGCAAACGGAAGAAGGTCCGCCCAATCGTCCTGTCTATAATTGGTGTACATCCTCAAGAATTGGCACAGTGTCTGTTGGGTACGTTCGACCCCCCCGTTGGTCGCGGGATGAAAAGCCGAGCTCAGATTCCTTTCCGCTCCTAACAGCTGTAAGAATTTTCCCCAAAATTTTGCAGTGAATTGGACTCCTCGGTCGCTAATTATTTTGTCGGGGCACCCATGTAGGCGATATACATGCTTCACATACAAATCAGCGAGCTTTTCAGCCGAGGGGAGTTTTGGCAGGGCCACAAAGTGTGCCTGTTTTGAGAATAGGTCCAATATTGTCCAAATGTATCTGTGGCCTCTGCTGGGGGGTAGTTCGCCTACAAAATCCATTGCCACGCATTCCCATGGCCTCATGGGCTCCACCACCTTCTGCAATAGCCCCTGGGGCTTCCCAGGTGGTGTCTTGCCCTCTGCACATAATTCACACTGTGTGACTTACCCCCTGGCGTCTTTCCTCATTCCGGGCCACCAGCATTGTTTGGCCAACCGTTTAATAGTCCTGGTGGGGCCTAGATGACCTGCACCCTTGTTATCGTGGCATTTCCTTAACATTTCTTGTCTTAAACATTCAGGAATATACAATTTCTTATTAACAAACACCAAATCCCCACACAGTTCTCCCTGTACTTTGTTCGTTTGTAACCATTTGTCCATTCCATATGCTCGCTTCAACTCTTCCTCCCATATTTCTCCTCCCCCCGTGGAAATGGCAGTGCGTTTGTTTTCTTTGGCTGCTTGTGCTCGAGTCAGTACTGCCAGGCCCCATTGCTTATCTAGGAAAAGGCTCCCCTCAGATTCCTGAATTCCTCCCCCGTGCTGAGGCATCCGAGAGAGAGCGTCAGCGAGTATGTTGTGTTTCCCCTGGAAGAACTTGAGTCTGAAATCAAAACGGCTGAAATATTGGGCCCATCTAATCTGCTTCGCTGATAGTTTACGAGGGGATCTCAGATACTGTAAATTTCTATGATCAGTCCACACCTCAAACGGTGTTCCACTTCCTTCCAGGAAGTGTCTCCAGCACTCTAGTGCTTTCAGAATCGCTAAGGCTTCTCTCTCCCAAATCGGCCAGTTTTTTTCTGTATCGCTAAATTTTTTCGACAAATAGCCACATGGCTTCAGGTTCCCCCCCTCGTCTTTCTGCAGCAGAACTGCCCCATATGCCCGGTCTGACGCATCGCAATGTAGTACAAAGGCCTTAGACATATCAGGGTGCTGTAGGACAGGCTCCTCGGTAAAACGCTTTTTTAGGGCTTCGAAAGCTTCCTGGCATTCTATTGTCCAGGTCAGTTTGGCCCCTGGGGCCTTCACTTTGGCTGTTTCTCCCCTGCCTTTAGTCTTTAACAAATCCGTTAATGGCAAAGTGAGGCGCGCAAAGTCCTTGATAAATGTTCTATAGAAGTTTGCGAACCCCAGGAAGGATTGCAGCTGCTTCCGTGTTCTGGGGGCTTCCCACCCCCTTACGTCTTCCACCTTCGCAGGGTCCATCGCCACTCCCTGGGAGGAAATCCTATACCCCAGAAAGTCTATCTGGTCTTTATTGAACTCGCACTTGGCAAGCTTCGCATACAGCTTCGCTTCCCTCAACTTTTGTAGGACTTCCCTGACTAGTTCTACGTGTTGCTCCTTGGTCCGAGACATTATCAATATGTCATCTAAAAAAATAAAGACTCCCTTGTACAATAATGGATGCAACACTTCGTTGATTAATTGCATGAACGCGGCCCCTCCCCCGCATAAACCGAATGGGAGCACACAATAATTGAATAATCCGAAGGCGCAGGAGAAGGCCGTCTTCCACCTGTCCTCTGGTTTGATCTGCAATTTATGGTAAGCCTCAATTAAATCCAATTTAGTGAATATCTGTCCCTCCGATAACTGGGCGATCAAGTCCTTCACTAAGGGTAGAGGGTATTTATTTACAGTACTGATTGCATTCAGGCCCCTGTAGTCAATGCAGAGCCTCAGCGTTTGGTCCTTTTTCCTCCTAAACAACACAGGGGCCCCTAAAGGGGAGTTCGAAGGTTCTATGAAACCTCTCGCTAGGTTTTTATCAATGTACTTTCTCAGTTCCTCCTTTTCCCTAGCCGACATCGGGTATATCTTTGCCTTGGGAAGCTCTGCTCCTGGGACTAGCTCTATTTTTACTTCAACTCTCCGCTTCGGTGGGAAATTGTCTGCTTCCTTCTCGTCAAACACGTCCACAAAATCCCGATACTCTGGGGGTAATTTATCTGCCAGTTCTGCTATTCTGATAGAGTCTTCCTCCCCCCTTTTCCCCGGCTCCCTCTCAACTTCCTGGCTCCCTTCTTCCAAACTCATCCCGAAAATCATGCTCTTATCCTCCCAGTTGATTTGCGGGTTGGCCTGCCCCAGCCACGGCATGCCTAGTATAACATTATAGCTGGCTATTTGTGATATCACAAATGACACCTTTCCTTCCCAACTCCCTATCTTACACTTTACATCTTCGGCACTGTATCTAGCTAACGATCCTGATGCTGTGGATCCGTCCAACTGCGAAAATGCTATTGGGGATTCTAGGTTCGTCCTTTCGCATCCTAATCCCTCGGCTAATTCAGGGGAAATGATGTTCCTAGAACATCCACAATCCACAAACGCTTTGCAGGTTGCTTGTTTTCTGCCATTTTCAAGCTGAATGGGGACCACTATCATAGCTTTGTCCTGACTTACCAACCCCCCCGAATGGTGCCTCATCGGTGTTTCTTCCTCGGCGCGTTTTCCTGCCACGGCTCTTGGTTTGGGCTGGCCTCCGCTTTCCCCTTTTCTCTGCCAGCACTCGGCAGCTCTGTGGCCCAACCGGCCGCACACAAAGCAGCCACTCCTGCTGGCGCTCACGTTCCCTGTCGGCTCCGCTCTCCTCCCGGCTGGGGCTGATCCCTCCTTCCGGCTCCCCTCTTTCATCTGCGGCCGTTGCTGTAGCGCTCCTCGGTGCCTCCTCGCCTGGGCCAGCGATGTCTCGACGCGCCCCGCCAGCTGAATCCATCCGCGCAGTGTGTCAGGCTCATCACGATGCACCGCCCAGGAGAGGATCTCCCGCCTGAGCCCCTCTTTGAAGAGTTCCATCTTTGTCACTGCAGACCATTCCGGCACCTTTTCGGCGAGGCATTGGAACTCCTCCGCATACTCAGATACCGACCTCTGCCCCTGGGAGACGGTCTTCAACTTCTCCCTCGCCCGGATCTGCTCCAATGGATCTCGGAAACGGGTCTCCAGGGCCCCCATAAAGCGTCGGACTGACCCCAGACATGGGCCGCGCCGCGCGTGCAGCTGAACGTACCAGCTAGCCGCTCCCCTCTTCAACACTGCGCCAATGGCCCGGATCCGGCTGGATTCCGTTCTAAAAGTGTGAGCATTGTCCTCCATATAGCCCCTCACCGTGGTAAGGAAAAAATCCAGTTCAGAGGACTCTCCCCCAAACTCGATCCTTAGTTCCTCTCGTCTCGGTAGGGGTCCCTGTGGTGGCAATCCCCAATCCTCCGCCCGTCGCAAGCCCCCTTGCGGACCAGTGGGCCCCGCTGCTGTTTCTCTTGGCCCTGTGCCACGCCCGGCATTCGCCAGGGGCACTAGGGTCTCAGCTGGGAGCGTAGCCGGGATTCTCGGAGGCTTTTCCCCTTCGTCGTCACTCTCCTCCACCCGCGTCAGGCTTGGTTGGGTCTTGGGCCGGGCACCGGGCTCCTTTCGCATTTCCCTTCCCTTCGGTGCTGGGAGGTCTGCAAAGCCCTGGCTGCTTCCCACGCTCACGTCCCACATTGAGCCAGCCCGAAGTTCCCTTCCTCTCTCTGGCTCCGCCAAAAACGCCAGGCGCTCCATCGCCCTCGACATTACTGCCAGGGTGGTCTCCATCGCCGACATCCTCTCCTCCAGAAACACCATCCTTTGTGGGCCTGGGGAAGGTGAACCTTCCTCTCCTCCGGTGCTGTCTCCCCGCACCACTCCACGCCTCTGGGTTACCCCATTTGGCTGGGCATAAGCGGTGGATGACGCCAGGGCCGCCAGCTGGTGGAACTCAGCGTCCGGCTCGGGAGTGGCCCTTCCCGACCTTCCTCCTCCTGCGCCCAAGAGTTCTTCATCCTCCACTTGCATGTTACACCTCACCGCTACAGCGGGATGGTGTCTATATTCTTGGCTTAGTGTCAGCTCACCACAGCCGCTCCTGAATGAACACACGAGACTCTCTGTGATATCACCAGAAACTTTACTGCAGGAAACATAAACATCCGAAAAGCCAAGAATGGGAGACTCCGGCCAACCATCCTTTATATACCCTCCCCCTCATTTGAAAAGTCTCTTCCCGCTCAGTAAAACCCCGCGCAAATTCCCCGCCAAGTCCAGCAGCCGTTTCTTCTCCGAGTCCTGAGACGCAGGTGTCTTATCAATGTCAGTGACCCTGAAACTCAGAGCCACATTCAGGCTCTAGTAGCAGGGTTCTGACATTTGGGACTGTGAACATGTCTTGTAAAATTATGTGTGTTGCAAATGCATAATGTATACATCATTAACATTATAATAGAACTTAAAGATTAATCATTCACCAAATGAATTCCTGTAAACTGAAATCTTGATTATGACTTTCCCTTCCCATTTGTAGGAAGGAAAACTCTGGGACAGAATGTATCATCATAGTTTTCTAAAGTTTCTAAATGCAGGGGGTATTTCTAAAACTTCCCAAGTCTTCATCTGATTCTGTCCTTTGTGTGTTTGGTAATGTCATTTTGACAGCATAAGTGCTGGTACTCACAGTACAAACTAGAAATATAGGAATGCTTTGCCCTTTAATATTAGTCCATAAGAATGTTTAGATTGTGGGTTGCTGTGTGTTTTTCGGGCTGTATGGCCATGTTCCAGAAGTATTCTCTCTGGATGTTTCGCCCACATCTATGGCAGGCATCCTCAGAGGTTGTGAGGTATATACCTCATATACCTCACAACCTCTGAGGATGCCTGCCATAGATGTGGGCCAAACATCCGGAGAGAATACTTCTGGAATTTGGCCATACAGCCCGGAAAACACACAACAACCCTGTGATTCCGGCCATGAAAGCCTTCAACAACACGGTTTAGATTGTATTTGTTGCTGCAAAAGGTGAAAGTTTATAAAAAGGACAAGAAAAAAGTCTGAAATAGACAAATTATAGCTAAAATACACTCAGTCTATAGTGCTATACATTCCATGTTCCACCAAAAGCCTTGACAATCTTTTGATTGGCTTTCCTTTCCAATTCATGTACTACAGTACAACCAAAATTGTCATACCTGATATTGGAGACTGAATATGATATACAGGCAGTCCCCAAGTTACAAACATCTAACTTACAAATGACCCATAGTTAAGAATGGGGATGAGAGAACAGGAAGTTAGAGAAATCTACCCTTTGGAAGGGAAATCCACTCCTGGAAGAGTTATTATAGGGAGAAGTTGTCTCCACTGAAGCTTTATTACCAATCCTTGATTCCACAGCAAGCCAAATTTTTCAAAATCCAGTTATCACAGGGACAAAAAGTGTGGTGAAATCTTCTGAACAGGGGGGCACAGACAGCAAAAGAAACTCCACAGGGTTGTTAACAGTTCCCTATGCTATTAAAAGTGAAGTTACACTTTAAATGCACTTAGCACTTTACCCCCAAATACATGTGCTACAAGGGTAGTAATAATTAAAAAACATAATTGGATTAGTCACAACGTTGGATATAGGTTTCTACCGAATTTATGTGGATACTAAATTCAAATATGCTTCTGAATAATATTTTTTTAAAATCCACAGTCTGATATCTATAGCCAGTTTCTTCTACTTGACATTTTCTTTTTACCCTGTCAACAGAGCCCTCTTGAAATACATTAATGCTGAAATCAAGTTTGCCAAATGTATTTAATCTGCCTTCTGCTGAAGCTTTTCAGAGCAAAAGGTAGCAATCTTGTTCATTTGGATCAGTTGCAAGCCATGTGAATCTTTTGGCATTGATGCTGTTATTAATTCTGCAAAGTATTAAGTCTGTCTAATTAAAACAAATGTGACCTCAAAGGAAAACATATTGAGGCAGTTCAGCTACCACACTTAATAGAGTTCCTGAAAGTGTTTATGTTTGAGATAGTATCTTATTATTGAGGTGTTATGTATTTGTATTCATGCTTGATTTTATTGTTCTTATGTATTTGAATATCTTGTTTTTAACTGTTTTACTCTGTTTTACTGTTTCTGGGCTTCGCCCTGTGTTAGTTGCCCCGAGTCCCTATGGGGAGATGGAGGCGGGATAGAAAAAGAAAGTTGTTGTTGTTGTTGTTGTTGTTTGGTTTCCAGGCTGTATGGTGGTGTTCTAGCAGTATTTTGTGTTGTGTGGTTTCTAGGCTGTATAGCCATATCTTATTAGTCTTAGTGTGTTCAGGAACCAATATGTTAAATACTTTTAAAGTGTTAGTTATATTTTATAAAAATAAAATCAACTCCCTTCCAATTGCATTTTACCAAAACACAAGTTACACTTTCAATTCAATCCTTCCTGTGTTGACAAAAACAGTATTTCAGTAAAAGTTCAACATCTAGCATCTATATTTTAATATCTAAATGTAAAGAAAGAAAGAAAGAAAAACTTCATTCATCTTAAGAGAAGGTTGCTGAAGTCACCCACACAGCTGCTCTTAAAAGGCAGGAGTACTTTGAAGTCTGGCCTCTCATGTATCAAATAAAAGTTTGCCGACTCACGGGCTTTTTAGCCAACCACCCTAGTGCATTCCTGACAAAGGTGCCATGACCTACATGCCACCGTCCTGGTCTCATATCAGTCCTGCTTGATGAAGCTTTACGGCTTGTATCTTTAGCACCTTGTCAGATGCAGCTGTTTCTATTCAGCTGCTTTGAAACCCTTTGATTAAATATCCCAACACAATAACAAAACCCTATACACATGGATGCCCAAAATTCAGGGAGGGGAAGGAGTGGCTGGTTGTACCCTTAGGCAGAATAAATTTAGCCTTGGGTGCACAATATTTGTGGGAGAGAGAAACAGATTGCCATTTTGGGGAGTTCTATATATGGAAAGAGACAATATGTATATGGTAACAAACCTTTTTCCAGAGTTCTAATCGGTAAAGCAATCAAAGGCAAATTCTGTGCCATATATGGAATTGCTCATCAATGAAAACTGACTTTTGTCCCAGCTTTCTGGAAAATATTAGCAGTCAACTATGCTGCTTTAATAACCTTATAATCAGAAGCATTCTGGAGCCTCCTAATAATGAACATCATCTGCTGTGATGGCAGAACTCAGTAGTAAAGCACAAACTTTGTATGAAGAAGGTCTAAGTTCAGTTGTCATGTTGAGCCCTATGGAAACCTGAAAAAGACCCCTGTCTGAAACCTTGGAGAGTCAGTGTAGAGGACACTGGGTGAGATGGACCAAGGATCTTCCTGAATATGCGGCAGTTTTCCTTACATTGTCTTGATAAATCATGGCAGGCCATTTCATTACCAGTATAAATCTATGAAAACTTATAGGTTTTTTTAAATAACTTGATACATGCTATCACCCATCATATGAGAACTTCATGACAATCAATATTCAGCATGAACTCTAATGTACCAAACTAACTGTACCAAATTTTGATCATATACTAACTACAAGAGACGTATGCACTTTTTATGACCTTTTCTACTCTGAGAGACTAAAGCATCGGTGTGTGTGTGTGTGTGTGTATGTTTAACTGTGAAGGGGGAAAAGATGGCTACAGGGGACATGATAGAAATTTATAAAATTATGCATGGTGTGGAAAAGGCAGAGTAGAAAGCATTTTGAACTGGCTTTTACAATAAATCCTTTGTCACTTCTTGAAATTGATTGGCAGGAGATTCAGGGCAAGCAAAATAAAGTGCTTATATCCACAAAATGCATTATTAATGGGGATGGATGGATCAGACTGTTTTCAGGCAGTGCCAGTTTTCATGTCATCTTTCTTATATTACTGCCATCTTGCTTCCATACCATTCCACATTTTTTCATAGAAAACTATATATTTTATCTGGTAAGGGCACATTTTATTCGTAGATTCTCTTTAAGATAGATACAAATACATTTTAACCTAAAATGTGAATTTTCTCAGCACTTTGTTTAAATTTTCTCAGCACTTTGTGGATGGTAACACTGGGAGGAGAGTGGAATCAGAGGAGAATTGTGTTTTATTACACTACAATTTTGGAGAGATGTGAATCAAGTCAGTTCACTCCTTTACATGAACCTAACAAAATGCTCAGGCTTCTCTAATTATTAATGTAAGAAATATGTTGCCACAAACCCTCTGAGGGCCACAGGGTTAGACAGTTTTCAAAAGCAATTAGACAAATTCATGTAGGATACATTACAATGGTCATATGGAATTTTAACAGGTAATATGCCACTGAATACAAGTTGTTGGTAGAACGGCAAAAGAAAATTATCACTTTCCATAATCACTTGTGTATTTATTTGAGGCAGCTGGGTTAGCTAATTCAGGTCTAATTTTGAAAAGTTGTCCATTCTTTTTCATGAACAAACAGTAGAATGTTTCTTAGAGCACTTGAAAGTGGTAGTGACATAAATTTTAAAGAATAGTCATTGAGCTAGTATAAATGAGGGCTGCAATCATTCTGAAATTATACCTATACTTGTTATTTCCATTTTCTGAGTCATAGTCCTATACAACATCACAATGGGTACAGAACTGCCCGCATTTTTTTCTTCAGAGCTATTCTCTATGCCTTATGCATGAATCCCTTAATGCCAATCAAAAGTAAAGTGCAGTGAAATACAGAATTCACAGCAGTATATTAGCATTTCAGAAATTAAACCATCTGTCTGAACTCAATTAAAAAGGACTCCAGCAAGATTTTTACCCCTTGCAGAGTATTTTAACCCTTATTTGGAAAACAGCCCCATTAATGTATCAGTAAACTAGAATGGATGATAAAAGTCTGCTTGTTTAATAGTGTGTTTTGAACATAATGTTATAAACTCATTCCTTCGGACATATGGCATACTTCTCCACCACTTCAGTTTCAGAAATCTTTCTGGATGTAGTATTAGTACTTTAAGAGATGTTCATATAAATTATTCTGCTCACCATAAGATCTGATACGTGTGTCAGCTCACATTATGTAAACTGGCACATATGCGTAGCTTAGCCATTATTCAGGCCAGTACAAAGATTCCCATGATATGCATCTTCTTGAGAAATGCCTAATTTAGGTGGTTACATATGAAGCCTTTGACTTTACTACCATAAGGTCTGCCCTTTGACCATATTGTAAGTTGCACTGAGGAGGAAAGCAACTACAGTATAGTGTGCTGCTTAAACATATGATCTTCTACAGCATGTTTAGTCAAAAGTGATCCCCACTGAGTTCAGGATGAGTTCAGACTGAGAAACTTCATTCTTTGAACTTTTAACTTTCCTTCAAATTAATATTTCATGTTTAACTGGGGGACAGCTAAGCTATGGATCAAGAAGTCCCAGATTCACTATTATGTTCTATCAGCTTTAGCTGAAGTATAAAATCTTTATAATCTTGACTTTGCCTTATAGCAGAGGGGCAAACCTTTTTAAGCCTCAAGAGGCATATTTTAAATTATCTGGCAGCCAGGGTATACACAGACACATGTGCATGCACACAGCCCCCCCCCATCACTGTATATTCAGACATATTCACTTTGGTTTATAGAGATGGGGAGGTAAGCACTCATGCCAGTACATATATAAGTCTCCTCCAAAAACCAGAAGCCACAGTTAGCAGTATATTCTATTTGTAGTAGAATTGCTTAAGGCAGTCAGAAAATTCTCAGTGTCTTGCTAGAGTCATCAGCAAACTGTCCTTTCCACCAACTGCCTCATTTGTAGGTATTTCTGGTAAATATTGTCCTGAAAATAACAGTCAACAATCCTGGGTCATATCCTTGTAATTCCAAGTGTTGTATCACCTGTACATATTTTAGGAAGACAGTCACTTTTAGAAGCACAGTAACTGCATTACTAAATTTACACTTCACTTGCCGGTTCTGAATTCTTATTTCTGTGACTGAATGCAGACATACAGGTTGCTGTTTTCAGTATGTGGAGAAAGCAACAACATACCCCTGTATACATTTTCTGGTCTGCAATCATGACCAGAAAACTTGAGCAACTAGTGACGACACGGTTTAACGCAGAAGTAAGTAAGTAAGTAAAAGTTTATTTGTATACCACTCTCTCTCCCGAAAGGGACTCAGGGTGGTTTCCAATATAAAATCAGCATAAAACATTGTACAATAAAACACTAAAAACACTATAAAACGCTATAAGAATTAAAAACAAAAATCAAACATAACAATTGACTAAAACAATCACATAAACAGAGGGAATATAATCACTCAAATAACATATGAATCTGAAAAGAAAAAAGACCACTGGGATGGAGGAGAGGATGGCCTGGAGGGACCACTAGAACTAAAATACAAGGTTATATTCTAAAATGCTTTGGGGCAGAGGAATAAAGTGCAGTGTAGCCTCTCTGATTGTTCGGAATAGAGGTTTCATCTCTTTCATGTACTTCGTGTGCAGTGAAAATAAAGACAGCTTGTGGTCTTTATTATAATACATGCCACCTTCTTCCACTTAAGAATGTTGAAAGTCAAGTCTTCTAAACTGCCACCTATGGTGCAGCTTCTTTTGTTTTCAGCAATTAAGGAAGGTGGAAACTAAAAGATTTTGCTAGTTTATTTCTTAAGTTCTATATCTTAATCACACATATCTATGTGTGATCCCTGATGCTCAGTTGTTTTATTCTGTACCACACACATCCTGAATAAAACAACTGAGCATCTCGGGTTTTCAGGCACAACTCAGATTCCAGAAAGAAACTGAAAAATTAAAATAGATACAATGATTGCTAGCAGAGATGTGCTTCAGGGTCTACTTTCTTTACTGATGCCATTTAAAACATAACTGGCATTTCATGAGCATATGAATATGTAGAGAACCTTTCTGTTGCCTTGTATTTTTAGTGTGAGAATTGTGTGCAGTGGAAGAAAAGTGGACTTAGTAGAGGTTGCTGGGTCATGAAAGAAGTGAAATTTTTTATCAATGCTCCATTAATCTTGAGCAATCCCACCCCACCATCCATCTATAGTGATTGATATCACTGTCCTCATACTGCCAGCAAATCCAAAACAATAGTAATTTCTCCCTGCTGCTTAGGCTGCAAGGGCAATTTGCAGAGGGATCAACTAAAGTGGTGACAGCTGGTGTCCTGCATTTTAGTGGGATGTTTAATCTATTCCAAATTTTAATCTGGGTTTTAATCTGAACTTTTTTTAAATTGCTGGATTCTAAATCCTCTCAAGAACTCCAGGATCTTGGAGAGTTCCTTTAAAGTTCTTCCAATCCTGGAACGGAT
This sequence comes from Anolis carolinensis, assembly GCF_035594765.1. Lineage (NCBI taxonomy): Eukaryota > Metazoa > Chordata > Lepidosauria > Squamata > Anolidae > Anolis > Anolis carolinensis. Next base: position 159,058,008 of record NC_085845.1, read on the forward strand.
TCACTATGCTACTAATATGGTAACCAGCGGTCATCCACTGAACGGATTGTGTGTGTGTGACCGCTGAATGTTATATTGTGGGGCCCTATCTTGCAGATTCATTGGAAATGTGTGGATAAGTATTTAAGGTGCTTTGAGTACTTTATGGCACTGTACGGATATTGAATTCTTTGTACTGGTTGAAGGGGGTTAAAAGTGATTTTTAAATATAAAAATTGAGTTATTCAGAGTTATTTTTGCTTTCTCACATATTTGAACTCTTCAGATTTCAAGGTTTTTATTTTTGCCCCATGTTTAGGCCAGTTGGTAAGTTCTTATATCGAAAGAAGGCAAACTGAATGGCATTTTTGTTTAAACTTCTCCCACCTTTGTCATTTAAAAGAAATCAACAAATTATAAAATGGAAGACTGTTCTTTAAATTCAGATGTCAGCTTTTTTCTCTGTTAGAAAATAAGCCACAAAGATTTGCTTTGGTTTTTTTTTTTTTTTTGCTACTGGTAAAAATACCTTCAAACATGAAACAGTTAACTTTTTTGCTTTGCTGTGTGTCACAATTTTTCATAATGAATCCCATTTCTATGGCATTAGGCAACTGGCCAAATTAAAAAGAAAATAATTACAATGTTAAACAGAGGAAAGGGCAGATGAAAAACAAGCTGTTATTGAAAACATAATTGGAAAGCCACATGCAAATGCTACACGACTCTCCATGTGATCTTATTACATGGAAAATAATTAGTTACTAGTTCAGAAGCTAATGAACAGGAGCTCAGCTCCACCTGTGTGTAGTTTAATAACATACAAAATACACGCCCTTCAAATAGCATTGAAATGTCCCAATGTTATACTTCAAAACTACTCTGATTAAAAGTTTTTTTGAGTTTCCCAGCTTTCTCTTTTGGAGACTTGGCTTCTGGCAAATTTATCTGAAGTATCTTGTTAAAGACTGTCGAGAACTGGCTCTGTCTGTTTTATTTTAGTCAAATATTTACATATCACCCTATCTCATGGGATCTCAGGGTAGTGTGCAATAAAACCCAATATAACCAATTTAAACAGTTGGAAAGATTTTAAACAGATGAAAAGCACATTAAACAACCTTAAAACTTAAGACAGCAGAAAACCAGTTAAAATGGTTTAAGATAAATTTAAAACAATGCAGATGTTCATATTTGAATTAAAACAATTTGTTTCCAAAGGTTTTAGTACAAAGCAATTGCTGACATTCAGTATTGCAGTTATAGATTTGTAACCATTACAGATCCATGGCTGCTCTGTATTCAGTAGGTATAACTGTAAGACTATGCAAGTGCCCCTCTCAACCCAGGTAAAGAAAATCTGTTCAACTTCCAGTCGGGGCACTAAGGCGATAATATTTCCAGCCACATCCCACTATCAAGCAAAGCTGTAGCAATCAGAAGCCTGCCTTCGAATTCCTTATCACAGCCTTACTCTAGATTTTCACACAAGTTTGAGCTGAGCACTGATACCTATGTTTAAAAAATCAAATTCAGATATTTAACAAAAATCAAATTGCTCATACACTCCTGGTTTCAAATGCCTAGGAAAGCTTTGGTCAATTGGAAGCGAGTTTGTCAATTTATTTTTTTCACCAATTTGTATGAATCATTGCATATAAAGTCAATACTTTGCTAACTACACATCCTTTGTGGGGAATAATGTCACTGTTGCACATCTGAACCGAGGCATCATGTGTAACCAAATGTTCCTCCACATCCATTCACATTGCATAAATTAAGAGTCTTGAACAGATTTTGACCATTGCCAGCATGCAAAGATTTGTGGCGGCATTTATTTTCTTCTCATGCTCCTAAGTGATTATGAGTAAGTTGCCATGGAATCAACCCCTTGGGAGATAAATTAGTTATTGAGAAGAGTGAAATTGTAATACTAACTGTTAGGAATGATTTTGTTGTGCTATACTGCTATTGGAAGTCGCCGAAGTTCTATAAATGAGCCTATTACAAATGAATTGTGCTCTACTTGATGAGTTTAACACCTGAGTCAATGACTTATTTTTCATTTGAGGCACATGGAAAACATTAAAACAACAGCAATATTTGAAACAGTGTGTTTATGTAAAGGCAAAGTACTCAATAATACAATTATATACAATCATGCAATTAATGTAAACTAGATTAGTATGTCCCTGGTTGTCATTGCATGCAGTCATTCTGTTCCACCTCATATATCTGTATTGCCCATCCAAGTCACTCTTAACAGTCTCAAATTTCAAATATCATAAAAGTTATAAAACTGTCACTGACTTAAATCATTTGATAACAATGCCAAATCTAAGTAGGAAAAAACCTACTGTTTGATAAACATGACAAATTGCTGGATGTGAAAATGATTGAATTGCAGGTCTCAGGCATGGGACCACAGCTTGATGCCTCTAATAAAAAATCCAGTGATTTGAATATGCTGGTATTTTCCAAATGATTGAACAATTGCAAATAATAATTGTGTGCCTTATAATCTTGGAGCTATTTGAAATAGGAAACCAGAGGAGATTGTGGGGTCTGTAGCATACATTCCAGTTTGTTTAAACATTAAATACTTCTATTCGCCTTGCAGTTTTCCCCCCCAAAACTTTAAACATATATGGATATTTAGCAAGTTTATTAATTTATTGAAATAGTACATATTTTACATATGCCTATTAGTTATTCATTTTGTTATTGTTTAGTTAGTTATTGAGAGAACTAAAAATTATTAGAGAGGATTAAATATTATATGCCTCAAAACACTTCAGTACATAGTAATAACAACAATAACCAAATATCTATTTTTACATCCTGAGATTTTTGGACTACTATGTAAGATTTAAGACTTCATAAGATTTTAAATTTCATATTGTTCAAATGCCAGTATTTAATATATAATATTTAAGAAATTTATGAAAATGTGAAAGTCTGGCATCATTCATATATTTGAGTGTGCAAAGTTTCCCCTTCCAAATATATGCAAATTCAGCAAGTGAAATCGAAATAGATGTTTGGAAAAATGAATGAACATTTATTATATTATTCAGCAATCTGAAAGGTAATGTAGACTTTACATAATTTCATGCTAAACTAGATCCAAGATTCTTCTCCATCTTATCTTGAATACAGCTTATGTGCCAATTATCTAATCAGTCAAAAAAAAGTCTGGTATATGCCCATGTTCTCAAGATTTTTTCTTGTGCTGCACTTTGGTAAGAAGATAATAATGGCCTTTTTTGCATTTCAGTATGGATGGATTCCTAACTCTGTTAAAGTAAAAGAAAGAACCTCTACAAAATTTTATTAAATGCTATCTTGGGAATTATATTATGCTTTATGAAGTTAGATTTTTGAAATAGTCTAGCAAGGTCAGTTGGCACAGAAAAAGTGTAAATCTTTGCAATAGGTCCCCTTTGAATTTGTTCATGGCTCCAATGTCAGTGGAGAAGTGACTCCGCATTGTTTAAGGTGCTGGATATATTTGGGGGATAAAATTACACAGTTTGAACAGATCTCTTACCATTTGGATTACATACCAGTGTGGGTTTCTCATTCCTGCTTTGAACCCATCAGATATTACTGGATGCCTTCTGGAATGGATTTTCATGCAAAAATTGATGCATGAATTCTACAGTGTAGATGCACCTCAAATTATCCAGAAAAAAGAAGGGCAAAAGGTACCCATAAAATCTATATGTGTTAATTTGAAATAGAATGTGACCCTAAGATGTTTATTAGGCACAGTTTTTCTTAGTTTCATTTATCGTACCATTTCACCAGTTATGACTAGCATAATTTGTTAGAGGAAAGTCTATGCATAATGTGTTGATATTACAATTATAAGGTGCATTACAACTATCCAAAGGAAATTTATCCCAATGCAGGACTCTTTAAACCATAGGCTTTACTCTCCACAGAGTTCCCTTGTGTTAACATTTGGTATCTCCATTTAATGTATTCTAATTGTTTGATGGGAATTGGCACCTGTTCTTAAAACTAGTATCACCAAGAGCCTCTAGGGCAGCCTCCATTTCCATGTCTCACTCTGAAAGTAACACTTCAAGGGTCTGTCCAAAATTAAATGCCACCTCCAAAATGATTCAGCTCTGCACATTTCTGTTTAGGAATAGAAAAGAAACTGTTGACGTTTTGATTGCTTTGGAAAATAGCATGCTGCAGTGTGGCAGTGACACCAGTAATAAAAGTTCAAGAAAAAATTCTTGCCATCACCACAGGAGGATTAAAAGGCCTGGCGGCACATTATAACATAGTCATTGGTGAGATGAAGCAGGGCCACCGTGAGCTGCTCTCATGCTTAGTGATGCAGGCTGCAGATAAATCTTTTTCATTTTCTCTTTTATTACTCAATTGCTCTTTATCAAGCCACTGTACATGTTTTCAATTAACAAACTGAAGCCTCCAAAGAGAGATCAGTGGCTCTGTCCATTTAGGAGCAGGAGCTGCTGGAATGTACAACTCAAATTCTTGGGTTTTGTGCCTGTCAGAGCATTAAATCCCATGGAGCAGCAAAGACTTTAGAATTGTTTGTTTTTTGAAAGGAAAACAATGCCAAGTACAAGACTGAATATGTTTGGTGTGAAACAACATCACTTCAATCAGGCTTGGACAGTCAAGCAGTTTAATTTCAAACACACCTACATCTCTTTTGCTTACACAATACACAGACACACTAAAGCATGCTTATTGTATCACCCAAAGGACATGTGGTTTTGTTTAAAAATACATAGTTAAATAGAATTTGGAGTATTAGGAACAACTGTTAAAATGGTTAGGTGAAAGAGTGTGAGCAAGGCATCTCCCTTCAGGTGTTTTGGACTTCAACTCCCACAATTGCTAACAGCCAGTCAGCTGGCTGAGATTTCTGGGAGTTGAAGTCCAAAACACTTGGAGGGCCAAAGTTTGCCCATATCTGCTCTAGGGCATTTTAGCTCTGTTACAGGTCTTTATAAGGAAGCATTTTTACACATCTGAACATGGTAAAATAAACATATAAATTCAGATAGATATCCAGTCCTTCCTAGATTTAAGAGACATGCCTTTTTAGTCATGGATTTCCAACCAATCTACTGAGGCATGCACAAAATCTGTAGTTTTAATCTGCAGTTTCTTGTACTGTTGTTCCTGTTACCAAAATTTAGACTTATTGCATTATAGTATCAGTTATTATGATACAACTTATGTTCTTAATATGGAACATTATCTTTTGTATGGACATTTCCATCTATGTTAGCTCTTGTCCCATAGCAAGCAAGCCGGTAATGCTAAGCCATTGCCTCTGTGGTTTTCAGCTTCTGTAACTTGTTAGAATGTGCTCAGCTGAAAGTGTTGTATGAAAGATTTGTTCTTGCATGTGGTAGTGATGTGACCCTGAACAAATAGACATCTTGCATGGGAGGGAATTTCTAGAAACTGCAATCTGCATAAGGTTAATATGAACTGGCATACAAAACAAAACATAGTATGGCCCTTGTAAACCAAGAGAGGAACACTGGCAATAGCAAAGCTACCCTTTTTTTTTTTTAAAAAAAAAGAAGTAGTAGTATTGGAGTGACACAATAAATAAATTGAGCAGAAAGTGAGAATGAAGGAATGGAAAAGAGTTGTGCTGGCTGGGACACGATAGTAAAAAAATAAAATAGGGGATTTTGGAGAAAGAGAAAATGTATGTAGGAGTCAATAGAGAAAGCAGAATGTGATTGAATTTATTTTGGAAACAGAAATACATAAGAATTTCAATAAGAGTCGGGGAAATATCTGAGTGCATGACAAAATGCAGAATGGTACAAGATGGGGGATTGAGGGAACTACAGTGTCATGTCCTGTCAAAACATTGCATATCAGTTAAAACTGTCTCTATAACTCAGCAGAATTTGGATCCCATCAGTCTGATTCCTTAAAAGAAACTTGTTTATGTTTGTCAGTTTGGGCCTAGAATGTGCTCTTCAGCTAATATCGAAAACATTGCAATAACTTTCGATTTTGCATTTCACCTTTATATTGACATAATTTATGTGGCATAAATGAGAACTTATGTTTTCACCCTACGATCTGTACCATCACATTTAACATGGGTTTCCAAATGCAGCATGCTTGCAACAGGAATGAAATGCCATAGTGGTTACGGTCACTTTGGTGCCATGAGCATCACTGCAGTTTTCCTGGCTAATATAACAAGTCTTAAATGTAGTAAGACCATAAGACTCCAAAGGCTAAGCTAAGGATTGCATGGGAATTCCCTAATAACTATATAATTCTCAAGAGGACCATAAAAGACTTCTATTAAGACTTTAATAGAATTGTCAGCTGGCTTCTTTTGATGTAAAGCCTTTGTCTCCCAAAAGGAAATGAGTGAAGGCAATGGCTTTCTTTTCATGTGGTGTGTGTGTCTGGGAGGTGGGCGGTCATTTGTTCTACAGCTATGACAAATCTAACACATTTGGGGCCAATAGCTGCTGACTACAATTGCTAATGTAATGGAAGGCTTCTTCAGCTATTTTGAATAAAATCTAAACTGAATGAAGAGGAAAGCAGAAGACAGTGGCTAAAGCTTCAGCCATGGCATAAGCAGATAAGTCTCCTACATTCCTTAGACATTCATTGATGCACCATCTTAAAACTAGGTCTAGCTAGTAGCAATTACTCATGTGACACATTCTAGAGAAGAAGCCATTTTGTATTCAGTGCCACAAGTCTTGTCTGGCAAAAAATGCCATTTTGATTTAACCTGTGAAAATGTCTAAGGCTTGGTGAAGTCACGCCTTTCACATCTAAAGGGAAAATGACACCCTTTCCCTTCCCAGGACATATAGGTGGCAAAAAATTATATTTTGAACAGAAAAACACATTTGCTACATTGAGAGGTATACTGAGAAATCTACAGAGTTTCTGATAATTAAATAGTATTATCTTTACCAATCCACAAATGATACTGGTAATTGCATGCTCAGTTGAAATATGATGACTGACTTCCACACTATATGAAGTTGGAACAGAAAGGCAAATTAAAAGCACCAGTCATTTCAAAACAAGGCATTTTTTTTCAGTGAAAAACAATTTACATCCCTTTCAATCTAATACTTCAGTAGTAATTGCACCTCATACACCATTTCTTTCACTAGACGTTGACATTTCAGAGGACTAACAAGATATTTTCTCCATCTAACCATCATCTGAGGCATTTCTCAGTCGGTATGAGTACTACAATCACAGAATTTCAGAATTGGAAAAAGGCCTTTTCTACCCAAATACACTAGAAACATCAGAACCTGTCTGATCTTGAAAGCTATGTAGAGTCATCCCTGGCCAATACTTGAATAGGAGACCACCCATGAATACCTGGTTCTATAGGCTATACTTCAGAGGAAGGAAGTGGCAAAACCACTCCTAAGTATTTATTGCCTAAGAAAACCAAAAGTTGCCGAAAGTTGTCTGTTGACTTGAGGCACAGATACACACACAAACCTAGCAAAGTTGGTTTTACCCGGTTTAGCAGAAGAACTGCCAAAATAAGATGGGTTACACAGAATGAATATTTTTTGGTCCTGGCACCTTCTGCATCAGGCAAGGGCAAACCTCACTCTTGCAGGTGTTTTGGCCCTCAACTCCCACAATTCCTAAAGGCTGGTAAGCTGGTTGGGATTTCTGAGAATTAAAGTCCAAGACACCTGAGGGCCAAAGTTTGCCCTTGCCTGCTCTAGATATATTGGAGTATACTCTTACCATCTGCATTCATTATGATGCTTGCTGGAGGTGATGTGAATTGTAGCCCACCTTATCTAGAGGATGCCAGTTAGGAATGGCTGTCCTATGCTCATTAATATTATTATATTGCAACCACCAGAACAGGGACTTATTTTGGGGCCATCATACTCTCATAACAGTTATTTTTCTGGAACTATGAGACAATTGAAACTTAGTCAAAATATTTGAAATGCAGTAAAAGCAAAAACTGAGTTTCACATAAGAGCTCAGTGAGAAATGTTCACTTCTTCCAAACTGGCTATGTGAATATGTTGCTATTTTCTTCTCCCTTTTGGCATTAAAATACTAACATTCCTAGATAACTTTGATGATTTATCTGGATTTATCTGTTTTCCCAAACCAATTTTATCTACATCTCTGTGTGACAGCGGAAGTATACCTTGTTCACTCTTTGCTTGGGATATTGTTATCTTGTTTGAGTGCATCAGTTGAGAAGTATCAACAATTGGACAGAAACCCAGTATAAACTGAATGTGTGCCAGCTTCAGTACTGTGTTCCTATCAAGGAAACTAATTTGTTTGTGATATTTATAGGGAGAACAGGTGTCAAATGTCAAGTAGGATCACACAGAAAGATGATAAAAGAGGCTATTTAAAAAGTGTATCTTCTCTTTTATTTTCAACCTGCTTTTATGGGCTATAAATGAAATATCCCAATTATCTTGATAACAATATTATTTCTAGAACTAGCAGCATGGAGATCCATGTGCTCTGTAGGGATGAAGATCCTTTATGAATTCATTTATAATGTCATGCTGTTTATATTGTTCAGCTAGAAACAGTCAGGTTGGCAATAATGAGAAATGGTTTAAATGTGATAAGTAATATCAATGTTGAATTCTAGTGTCCGCAGAGAGAGGACAGAATGAGAGAGAGAGAGAAAACAGTAACAAACATAGCTGAAACTTAAATAGGTTGCTGTGTCCATTTTATGTAGTTTTCTTGGCAGGGTTGAATGTTATTGCATCATTTCATTTTTCTTTTTCTCTCTACCCCCTTTTATATTTCCTGAGATGAAAGCAGATATAAGATTGTGAAGATACTGTTTTGTTAGAGACCACAGATACATTGATTTCTGGGGACACATAATGTGCACTTTGATAGGTGTATAACTTTTGAATTGTAGACACTCCCTTACTTCACTTTCCATCACTACAGAAATCCAGTAAAGAGTAAATGGAAGAAGACCCCTGTAACTCCATGTATAAAGATGCTCAGCATTTTTAACCTTCTGTGAAATACTCTATTGTTCATTTCTCACAGACAGCTGTTTAGATTTTTGAGCTGCATGAAAATCCAATTCCTTTAGTATTTAACCAAAGTGAGACGTAGGATTTGAGCAGCAGAGAAGAAATCCCAAGTTCTAACCTTTCAATCATTATTTGGCTAAGACTTTAGTTGACTGCAGATTTTCATGTTTAAAAAGGGTGGCAGTTTTATGCAACAGTCTAGAATGGTGTGATTATAACTGCCTCTTATTACTATATAACATGATTTTTGTTCCAGAGTTATAAATGTCATTTCCTAATTAGTTGTATCATGAAAACATGGAAAAGGTTTATTAAACTGTGGCAGCCACAAAAACAAAATTTCCGGAGTATTACAATTACTTTCAAAGTATGTACTTATTTAAAAGGAATAACACTTTCAAACCAGGAACAGATTTTTTTTTTCAAATTTTGTTACACCGTGTTATATTTTGTAATACTGATTGAATGAAATAGGCTACCTAGTTATCAAAATAAATTCCCCTTTATTTTATGAATAACAACAACATTATTATTTTATGAATAATAACAACAGAGGTTCATGATTTTGCAGATGCCCAGCTACACAAAGGTATTTAGGTCACAACCTGGCAAGCTATATTAATGCAGCATGGTATGCCTGTAATCTGTAGCATGCTTTCTTTGAGAATATCTCCTGTGCTGGATGCCTCTTATTCATTTTTATGGGGTAACATGTTTCTGGGTACACCCATAATTATTTTGATATGTTAGATTTCTATTGAGCATACATTTTTATCATTAGCACCAATGAAAACAACTTGCCTAAAAATGGCCACCTGTTCTGATAATCTCCATAGGAAGCATTTAACTATTTGCATGGATTATGATATCTTTATCATTAGTGATTGATTTCAAAATGATTCCTCTCACCCAATCAGTCATTGGACTACTTGGTTTCATCTGCCTAACCTTCCAGAAATCATAACTTGGTGTTCCAACATGTAAAGTTGTCATTATATCAGTTTGATAAAGTCGGCAGGGCAGTTTCTCTATGTTGATATTCAGCTTGCCATGATTGAAGCACAAAGGACAATACATAATAGTTCATCCCTTCCCTTTCATGGGTTCTTTCAGATTGTGCAATACATTGAAATGAGAATAATAATTTGAATTTGAATTACTATGGCAACATTTTTTTTTAAATCCTGGGATTTCCAATTATTTAAAATATTCAGTCAGAGAGCTCTAGTGCCTCTCTAAACTACAAACCTCACAATTCCATAGGATATTTCCATAGCAGTTAAAACAGAAATGTAGTGCTAGAATTATAAGGCATGAAAAGATTCCTTATCTCTGCCTTTAAAATACCTTCTATAGTAATCTACAAAAACATTGAAGGAGGTTGCTGGAAGAAAGAAAATGCAATGTAAACTCCTAACCTTGTTTTCATTCTCTTTGTCTTCATTTGTTTCTCTCCAGTATCCAGCTGCCCTGATGAATCTGGGAGCAATTCTTCACCTCAATGGCAAACTCCTAGAGGCTGAATCAAACTATCTCCGTGCCCTTCAATTTAAACCAGATGATGTCATCACACAGTCAAATCTACGCAAACTCTGGAATATTATGGAAAAACAAGGCTTAAGAACATCTAAAGCATGACATGTGGGTAAAGAAACCCTTGATGCAAGGGGAAAGGTGTAAAAAGTCAAATTCAGAACAACCTCCTGGGTACTATATTTTGAGCACTCTTGTTCAGTCGGACTGTAGTTGTCTGTGGTTAGAATTGCTGCTAGGAGAACTTACAGGGCTGCTTTTTGGTGTGACATTTTGACAAAGAGAGGGAGCTGGGAATAATCTGAGGAGCTTCATGAAAGCCTTGATAGTTTCTGCTATAAGCAAAAAAATGAAATAGATTTGAAGCTGGAGAACTTGAAAGGCACCCTTTCAGCATATTCATCAGGTCAGCCTAGTCATTTTCGCATTGCTCATTCGTATGTGGTTTCTCATAGAAATTCACACTGGCCTATATGACATCTATCCAGTCAACATGGGAATTTATGAGAGGATAAAGACTAGCTTAAGTTATTTTCTGAGGCTGTAACCCATTAAAAGGTATACTAAAACCAATGTGTTTGCAATTTGTCTTAATATTGTGTAAGTCCTTGGGGCTTCCTGCTTATCTCTTTCACAGACTAGCACAACTACTGGAAAAAGATTGGAAAGATATGGAATTTGGAGTCTCTTAACAAATTTGATAAAATTAGTGTATATTATGTTAACTGATTGTGGTTTAGCTGTTGCAAGTGTAATAAACAAGAGACCGCAAACAGGACATGTAATGTTGCATTCCCACTCATGCAGCAGAAATATACCCAAGTATGAAGAACTCAGACAACACCTATCTTGTTCATATTTGATGTGTGTATGGTCTTAGAAGATTATCACTGAATGAGGAGAGCTGAGCACTCCTCTGCCCCAATTTACTCCAATGCTTACTGTTTCTTTGGGTACATTTTTACTCGATCCAGACATTTTCTGGATCAGAGAATGTCAGCAAGAAAACTGCTATAGATGATGGCTTGGAAGACTGGGCAGCTAGGAGAGGATCCAGCTCATTTAATCAACATGCATCATCTCTTGATTTACCAAAAAGGCCTTACCATATGAACATATACCACATTTTAGCTGGGAATGATATATGTTTACAAATAATGAACATGTACAGTCTGCCACATCTAGCTTATCTCTAGTACCATGAGTAAGTTAGAATGCTAGTCCCAGTTTAAGCAGACCCAGAGAATCAACACAAGTACATAAAGTTCATATTGGTCTAATGAGGCCATACAGGTTCAAATTAAATTTAGTCCAGGATCACTCCAGGTTACAATAGTCCAGGTTGTTGTAACACAGTTTTCATTAGCTGTAGAGGAATATTGGACAGTTCAGTCCAAAAACTTCAGAGTCACATATTTTTCAACCCTGGTTCAGATCATTAGAAATAAGCCAAGAATATAGTGTAGGACAATCTGGTCCTAATACTGCTCTTAAACATGTTCACACATCTGTAACATGGCTGTTCTGTTCTATTCTGTTCTATTCTATATCCACCCACAGTTTAGATTTTCTGTTGAAACATACGATGCAGCATTGCTTACCCAGGACAATTGCATTACATAGTAGATCTGATGCACAGCTGGTCCATGCCAAAGTTCAACTGTACTCATGTTGTTCCTGTTAAAACACAATACCAAACTGTTAACAGTATCTCTGCCTCCAGATCTGTTTCCTGTGACTGGAACAATTTAAGGAGGTGTGCAGTAGGTGCATATGTTTTTGAAATGCTAGGGTTGAGACTTATCATCAGCCTGTGAGAAGGCAAACATTTTGCTAGAAGCAGCAAGAAACTAAAAGGATTTAATTATCTTAGCATCTAGTGAATTCACTGGGTGTTAGACCAAAAGGGATTATGTGACTGACAATGGTTGCCAATTATTAGTGTATAAATTTTACATTTTTGCATATGGAAAAACAGTTGTTCAGAATCTAACCCAATATTGTATTTCCATGTCTTCATTTCAATCAAGCAATTATTTTTAAAAAATAACATTTTAGCTTGTTACCATAGCTCTTATGATATGCATCAAAACATTTTTTCCCAAAAAAAAAAAAAAGGTCTGCTAGATTATCCTTGGCTCTCCCAGATCATTTACCAACTAGTTTGATTTAGTGAGGCAAATTGCTTGCTAATTATATAAAAAATATTATATTCCAGCATTCATTCTGACACTTTTGGGCTAAATCTGACAAGTTAGTTCAGGTGTTTTGAAGTAATTGGCTTTACCCAGGAGAATTTATTTCCTGTACCCTATCACAAACTGTTATTAAAACTCTGTTACTGAAGCCATTTCCAATGCAAATAGGAGTAATAGGATTGCTCTTCAAGAAATGTGGAGGTATTCATGTGCATCTTTGCATCTTAGCCTTAAACCTTGGGGCACACTTGAACTAAAGAAGATTGATGGTCTCTTATAATCCCTTGTTTGTACAAATCTCCACTTAATTGTATATTGTTCAATTTCTTTAATGCAAGACTAACACATGGTTGAAACTTTATTTTCCAACTGAAAGAAAAAGATTAAGTCAGTAGCAAATGTTTCACGATTGTTGGTAGCCCCCTAATTTGTTTTTTTCACACTGTTTTTAAGTGTATAAGGTGTGTATTTGGTGCTTAGAGAGAAGCAGAAACACATTTATTCTGTGCTTTTTAGACACTCTGGCTATCTCAATGTACACATTAAGGGATTTTGGCATATCTTTCATAACCTTTTCACAATTTTCATCCTCGTTGTAATAGTTAAAATGTTTTTTTCTCTATTAGAAGCAGTATTTTCTAGCAATTATTGATGGCTGTGTGCACCATCTTTCAATTTCTGCTACCTTACGTCCTAAGCTCCCACCACTTACTTTTGGCCCTTGTGCTAAATGAATGACCTTTAGATTTGGTCCATGGTTCATCCTTCAAAAGCTCTTTTTATACTAAAATGGAAAAACGACAAAACTAAAATGCTAAAAGGCTTAAATTCAACATTTTCAGTGTTTCAGGTGAAATTATATAACATATTAGCTTTGCGCCCATTCAGTGCTTAGCAGCCATTACGCAGAGCAACCTTTTTGGAAATGTGTAAAAATAAATGCTGTTTTAATGTCTAAGACTGAATTTACAGGGCAATTTTCTGCATGTCTGTTTAGAAATAAGTCACATTGACTTCAGTGAGGCTTATTTCCACTGAAGTGTGTACAGGATTGCAATTAAAAGTGTATAATGATAACATCCTGAAACTTGTTAAATTTTAGCTGTCAAATTCAAGTACAGCTTATAACATTTCATTTTTATTTTAGCTTTGACCTTCTTGTATTTTATTTTTTACATTTGTTTCACAATTTTGATTTGCACAGTATTATCAAACAGCGATATGGACATTAAAAAAGAAAAACAGAAAGAATGTTCCATGTTCCTCCATGCAATTTCACTATAGGGCTGGGCTTCATAACCTTCGTTTTTGGAATAAGTTTAAAATGTCTCTGCTCAGGGATTTGTGGTGGCTATTGCAGACAGTGCTTAAAAATAGAGCACAAGTTTACTAAATTAAATTTTTATTTTTTGAAAAAAGCTGTTATTTGTATAAATTATCAAGATTTGTAGGCTTTCCTTTTTGTAGAAATGATTGTTTATGTGCCAGATAAGAAAATCCAATTTGTTTCAGTAATAAACGATTGACAACAAATATTGTATGCATGCTGTCCTCTGTTACCTAGTCTCAGTAAAAGATCAGTACCAGTAGCAATTGATTCTATCAAAGCTGTAAGGACTGAACTAAGGATGAGTCTATATTGGCTGCTAAACCCAAGGCACGTTGAGGGCATTTATGCTTTGTACTATCCCTATTGGGAGTGTGATGGCAGCAGCCTACATACTGGACTAAATATACTGGGACACTGCATTGGCATCAACACAGTCTGGCTGGGCTGAGATTGCATGACCCCACTGGACTATAACCAAATCATTTATCTCATCATCAGTATTTCTCTTGGGCCCCAGAGCTCTGTCTGGGCACATGGCCATCATCTGTTGTGTCTGTCTGACCATAAGAGGACACCTGTGCAACTAGTAAAACAGAATGGAGATTTGCTCCCCCGTCTCACTGGTTACACAGGAGCCCCATTCTGACATCAAAAGTGTGATTGCGATGGGCAGGCACTTGCATGGATCTCCATGGCCAGCAGGGAGCCGTGGCAGGGAAAGGGTACAGAGAAAAGGCATGGCATGGTGTCCCTTTGGACAGCTCTGGAGTTGATACTCCAGCAAAGTTGGGCAAAGTCAGTAAAGTAGGAAAAACCACAATGCCCACTTGAAGTCAGCCCAAATCATGGGAATGCGAAGAGGTCTATATTATAGGACAATAATAATATGGCCAGGTAAATCACATTCCACATTACCTCTGTTTGAATACTATTGGTTACTAGTGAGGTACTTTTAACATGTAATGGAAGTGCCTGTTGTATAACAGCTTCAATTGCACACCTGTATACTAGATCATCACAAAGCAACAATCTCCCATTGCTAACCCTATATTTCCTTAGCATTGTGCTTTTTTAAAAGTTTTAACTGAGGTTCTTTACTTGCCAAACAAATCTAGAAATATCTTTCTGCCATTGCACAAAACCTATGTCATTTATTATGACAAGGATCATTTGAAAGAGAAATAAAAGACTTGGCAAAACATTTGCTTTTATTTCCACAATTCTATCCAAAAGGGATACATTTAACTTGCTCCATTTTTCTAAATCCCCTTTTCTTTCCAAACTTATTAATAATTATTTGGAAATAATAAACAATTGATCTTTGTAAGTGTAACACCAAAATATTTAGTCTCCTTTTTCCATTTTAAAATTTGGAAGAATGGTTAATTTATTATGTTCTTTTGGGGTCATCATTTTTGTCAGCAATTTTGTTTTATCGCAATTTACTTTAAACCCAGAGCAAGTCCCGCAACAACAGCTGACCATATTTGAGTAGCATCACAATTAGAAATCCATGACTTAATGGTCTGAAAAGTAAAAAATATTTTTATAGCCTCGTTGTAAACCATTAGTTTATCTTGGCACTGCTATACCTATGATCTTAATTGCTTCAACCAACAAAAACTGAGTGAAGTTATGGTCCTCCAGTCCATTTAACTTACACAAGTATGCTAAATATAACAGATCTTTTCCAGTTCATGGCAGACCTAATACAGCTCTAAAGGAATCTAATGGAAATCCTGTGTCTTATGATTTTTCTTTGAACAATTTCCTGTCATATTGATTCATTTTCCTCAAATGTCTACCCTATGTGATATTTGAGTTATGCTTTCAACAGCAAAAACCTTAACAGGGAGATTATCTGTATGTTCTTCTATGATGTGCCCATTAAGTATGCAGTTGTGCTTTGTAGCCCTCACCAAATACTATGATTTTAGTAGTCTGTTGACAGAAGTATGATGGATCGCCTTTCTAGTACAAGAATGCTGGATAATCAGTCTGAGAGAGAACTAGCAATTAGGCTGATAGAGGTTAATAATTTTCCTCAAATTGAAGGTCACCAATCAACATCTATTATGAAAACCTGAAGTGTAATCATATCTTATCCAAGAGCCTTACCAGATTGAAGGGTCAAGATCTTGTTCACAGTTGAATCCCTACCACAAAATAAGAGACCAGAAACAAAGATAAGGAGAAATAAAGGCCCATTTATTGACCTATTTAATTGAACTAAGTAACTAGTTGTGTGTGGGGGGGGCACTGCTACATGGGCAATGGCATGAGGCCAAGTATCATTATCTGACTACCTTCCAAGCCAACCACTGGGCGAAGCACCTGACCCCGGGAGCACTCCACAGTGAGGATTTGCTATCCTGGCCGGTCATTATTGGGAGGCCATTCCTGGTAATCTCCCTCTTGAACCCCAGAACCTTATAGGAGAGATGTAACCCACCCAGGTAAGGTCCAAAGAAGATATTGTGGGGGACCCCTTAAGCCCCAAAACTTATAGAGGTCAACCCAAATGCAACGGGGAGGGGCTAACACCGAAGGAAGCTTCCGTATGGCCCTCCACGCTGCAGTCTGGTGGTGACACCAGTTTCAGGAGACCATTGACCTAATCAACAGGGGAATTTAAAGGCCCCCCTCCGGCCATATGGCTGGCCTTTCTGGCCAGAGATGAGTGTTTTAACAGACAATCATAACAGTCTGTAAGATAAGATCATTGTCAGAGTTTCATGAGTATTTATTTACATTGCTTCCTAAGAGATGCCTGTTTCAGGAGTGATTGAGGAGGCAATACTGTGTACTTCCTGAAGGGGTTTCCTCAGATGTGGAAGCAGAAGAGAAGAACCAAGATGGTCAGCTTCAGCTTGAATCGGAGGAGGACAACAGCCTTGCCATGGAACTAGTACAAGTTAATCCCAAGCAGTTCTTAAAGATCAGGAGACACATAGGCAGCCACTTCATCCTGTAGAACAGGGGTCCCCAAACTAAGGCCCGGGGGCCACATGCGGCCCATCGAAGCCATTTATCCGGCCCCCGCAGTGGTGGATAAATAATAATAATAATAATAATAATAATAATAATAATAATAATAATAATAATAATAATTGACACAAAGACACAGTATAACACAGCAAACAAGATAGATATGCTGGATTTCATATCACAAAATCACAAGTCAAACACTTCCCAATTGTTTAGGACTTTGTGATGTATTATTATTATTATTTTTTATTATTAACAATATTGAAGCTGGGAGGCCATCTGTCAGGGGTGCTTTTCTTGTGCTTTTGGAGCACAAAGGCAGAAGGGGGTTGGATTAAATGGCCAACCCTCTTTATTATTTTTATTATGATAATGGTGATGATATGGTGATGATGATGATGATTAACATTGAGGCTGTATTTGTTCCTGTTTTGTTTGTTTACTTCAAAATAAGGTATGTGCAGTGGGCATAGGAATTTGTTCACAGTTTTTGTAAAACTATAGTCTGGCCCTCCAACGGCCTGCGGAGCCGTGAACTGGCCCCTTATATTAAAAGTTTGGGGACCCCTGCTGTAGAACCTCAAAAAATCTAACCTAACTATAAATTAGTACAGTCAAAAGCATTCCTTTGCTGAAAGCTACAAAACCTTTCATGAGACTGTATCTGACTGTTTAGCTATGTCATTTCTGGACATTGTCATGTACATTAGATTACTCTTTCCAATGATTTCATGACTGTCATTGGTTGCTGCTCGAGGCTACTCCTGTTTATACTTTGTACTTCCTTAATCATATTCCTGCTTCAACTGACATGAACTGTCTTGATTCCCCTAATGTTTGTTCTTATAAACTAGAGGTGCACTCACCTAAGCACTTGACATCCTTGAACAGGGCAAACAACCTGATTTTGATTTTTCAATTACTATTAATGAGAAATATGCCACAAAATTTATGGTTATTAATTTTAAAAGGATCTTTCATACTCTTATGAAAATATTTATATCGCCTTGATTCTTGTTGGGGAAGGACAATAGTTTCACAATCATGAATATGTTCACCTATATAGTTAATTTGCACATCTCTCCTTTTTTATATTTCCAATCAAACGAAGATAATTGAACTACAGAAACACTATCTGAAGAAGCAATAATCAAATGAAATCTAATTATACCTATTATGTGGGAGGGGGGAGATGGGGATGGGGATAATTATGATCTTTATTTATATTCCATCCTTTCCATCCTTTGCTTTGGCAGCATCTGTTTTCTAGCTGCCCCAGCTGGAAGTTGGCTTGAAGCTTCATTAAATGATTAATGTAGATGACGTACCAATCTTGTTATTTATTCATTCAGTTGCTTCCAACTCTTTGTGACCTCATGAACCAGCCCATGCCAGGGCTCCCTGTCGGCCGTTGCCACCCCCAGCTCCTTCAATTTCAAGCCAGTACCCATAGCCTCCTTAATGAGGAAGTGAGTTCCAAAGTCTAGGGGTAGCCATTGCATTCCAACCATTCATGATGGTGGGACTGAGACATGGGATCTGAGGGTCCAGGCATGGTCATATAAGAAGATATTTTGGAGCAAAGCCACATAGGGATTTCTAGGTCATGACCAAACCTTGAGGTATACCTAGAAACAGACCAGCAGCCAATAGGCTATTGGAGCACAGACATTTTATGATCTCTGTTTTCTTAAAGATATACCAGATTGTATATCTGCATTAAATTGAAATTAATTTGGAGAGACCATTCACATCCGCTCCTTCCCTAAAGATGCCCCTGAATGTATTTCCTAAAATGTTAAGGGCAGCCTAAGATAAGAAATTGTCATTTTAAAGTATGCGTTCTATTGCTATAAAAGAGAGATAAGGTATAATTGAAGGTGTCTAGTATGTAATTATCAACACTGGCCATCCCATATTGATGAATCTAGTTATATATTATTGAAATAGTCATCATTAAACATGAAATAAAGTGCTTGATTATACCTATTGATGGCCTTATCTTGTGAAGTTTGGAAAATGTTTATGACCTCGCCTGACTATGAATGACTATGAATTAAAATCATTACCCATCCTAGCATATTAAATTCACCACATTTTAATGAGGTTGGAATTGTTTATTGAAAAAGTCATCAAACTTATAATCAAACACAGTCCAAACTTCTTTTCAAGAGCCAGGAATTGTTGGGGAAAGACAAATATTAATGCAGATCAATAGACCCAGTTTATAGCCTTGGATATTTAGTCTGAAAATAGTTGAAGATTAACCTAGTTGCTTTGACCTAGTCTATCTCTAGAGAGGGATTAATCAAGACGGCTAGGACATTGCCATGACCTACAATAAATGGTATTTTCTAAGCAGGTTGTTCCTAAATCCTAAAATTCTGTAAACTTGCAGGGGTTTCCACAAGACTAACGTCTCTCACCAATAAACTACATTGAAGTGCTCAAGAGTTTGAGTACTGTCTATTAACCAATATATCTCTCTGTTTCTTGCCTACTTCAACAAGGGTGCTAAAGTAGTCACCAGATTAAACACACTGTTTTTTCTTTGGCTGGAAAAATATCCAGGATGAGAATATGCTAACCCTATATATCTAATTGGGAAGACTCAATTAAAAAGTTGCCACATAATTTTGAACAACTTTCTGTTTTGTTTATATGACTTTAAACCTGGAAATATAGAATTATAGAATCATAGAGCTGGACAAGATCACAAGGGATACCCCATCCAACCTCCTGCCATGCCAAAAAAAAATGCAATTCTACCTAATGACTGCTCAGTATCTGCTTTAAAAGCTCCCAAAAAGGAGTCTCTGCCACACTCTGAGGCAGCAAAAGTATTCCACTGTCAAAGAGCTCTGAAAATCAAGAACTTCTTCTTAATGTTTAGGTGGAATAACTTTTTGTTCAGTTTTAATTCATTGCTCTGTGCCCTAGTCTCTAGAGAAGCAGAAAAAAATGACACCCTTTCAAATATTTAAGCACAACTATCATGGCACCACTTAACACACCAGTTAAACCCCAGACTATTTTCTCCTTTGTTCCACTGTGGCTGCTTCTACACAGCCACTTAATCCAGATAAGAATAGGGATTAAAGACATCCAGTTTCACTCCTGTGAGTTTCCACAGGCATCCCAAGAACTGCAAAGAAACTCCCACAGCATCCACAAAGCTCATGCCAAATCGATCCAACATACAGATTTTTTTTTCTTACCCTGTTGGGAGAAATCCACTAATCAGAAGGATCCTGTGTGGACCTATATCAAAAATGTCAACATCTCTCTATTTGAAGTTTAGTTCTATTAGCTGTTCTGATTTCTACAGAATTGTCTTCTTCCCCAGAAATGAAGCTATCATTTTCCAGAGATAGATGCATCAAACTTTTCAGTACATGGCAAACTGGTCTCTGATCTGGATTTTTTACATGATCAGAAATTTAGAAAATCTATGAGTTAAATCACAGGTGCAATGCTTTGCATTGATCAACTTTGGGTTATTTCAGTGCTTAAATTAATTATAGAAAGTAAATATTTGATCCATGAACTTGCCCATATGAATAAAATGTATCTGCCCTCATAGATAAACTACAAAAATGGTCACAGACACTGTTTGCAGACTTCAAATTCACCATGCCTCTCAGCTTCTTAAACTGAGTGGAATGTACAGGAGGATTTAATCACACTGAAATATCCCACTTACCACCCATCATGTCTATAATATCCTGTAGCACTTCCAAGCATGAAACCCTCAGATTATTTATCTTTCTTAATGGCCAATCACACATAATAATAAAACTCTCAGAAATGAGTAACAGGTGGGGGTCATCCTACAATACTATGGTCAAGTTAGTATCTATAGTGAGCGTGACTGATGATTACTTCAATACATATACATTTCACAAGCTTCTGATGTAGATAACGGCTAAAAATAGATATATTTTAAAATATTTTTCATGCCACTCATCTAAAATATTTAGCTCTGGATTTGAAAGAGTGAGTTACAATTTTCAATAGCATGCCTGAGCTTCCTTCTCTAATTAAGGTCTTCAATGATGTCTTAGAATGGATAACCCTGTTTTGCCTTATGTCCTCCAATTGCCAGACAAAGGGCTCATCTACACAGCATCTAAAACACAGAAGTTACCAGGTTAAAAGAGGGAAGTGGCTACATGATGCTAGGGTAAAGCTGCACTGATTCACTGCAATGGACAAAAAAACCAAGGGTAAAAGGTCCCCTTTTATCCCGATTCCAGCCAGAAAATGTGCATATTCATATCACTATATATCTCTGCAGTCATGCAAAACGTGATTTCCTTACTTCCCTCCCCTTTTGGAGACTGCTCTAGCACATATCCACTTTTAAAAAGCCTGAAACATCTTGATCAGCTGATTGGGCTGTGAAACAGATGCAAAGCTGATTTAAAGGAAGTAGCAATTAGAACTCTCTGAAACTCTTCATTTTAAACTTTATAATATTAAACACAGCTTGAATAAACAATTGGGGGGCAGGAGAAATACACCCAAAGTTTTTTTTTTAAATATTCACTCTGTTATGTGCTTGTTCTTTATTTACTGTCCTGATTTTAGAGTTTTTAAATACTGGTAGCCAGATTTTGTTCATTTTCATGGTTTCCTCCATTCTGTTGAACTTGTCCACATGCTTGTGAATTTCAGTGGCTTTTGTGTGTAGTCGGAGTGGTAATGAAAATGAACAAAATCTGGCTACCAGTATTAAAAACCTCTAAAATCAGGACAGCAAATAAAGAACAACACTCAGAAGACAGGGGAATTCCAGACAGGAAACAATCAGGGCCAGACAGGAAGCAGCCAGGCATTGAAGCTGCAAGGCTATTCATTGCTGATCAAACTGGCTAACTGCAACATTCACACTTGCCTCAGACAGACAGGAGTTCTTTCTCCCACCACAAACATTTCACTGATATATAAACCCTACTTGCCTAGTTTCCAACAGACCTCTGAGGATGCCTGCCATAGATGTGAACGAAACGTCATGAGAAGATGCTTCTGCAACACAGCCATACAGCCGGGAAAACTCACAGCAACCCACTTAAAAAGAGCTTCTGGCAGGGAGAACTTTTGCTAGTGGCAACTTTGTCCTCCCAGCTTTCCATATTTATTAGCTGCTAGCTTGGGGACCCGGCGATGCCCAGGTTATTTGAAAAAGGCATGATTTGTCTTTGAATGTTATGTATTCTGTTTAGAGTGGGTGAACTACAATTCCCAGAATCGTAGGTCAATCCTCCCCAAACCCTGCCAGTATTCAAAGTTGGCCATATTGGGTCTGTGTACCAAGTGTGGTCCAGATCCGTCGTTGGCTGAGTTCAGTGCTATTTGGATGTGGGTGAACTACAACTCCCAGAATCAAGGCCCATTCCCACAAACCCCTGCAGTATGTTCAGTTGGTCATGAGGCTTCTCTGTGCGAAGTCTGGTCTTGGTCCATTGTCGGTGGAGGTCACTGTTTCTCTGGATGCAGGTGAACTATAAGTCCCTTTTCCCCAAACTTGTCCAATATGTTGTATCAGTTATGGGGACTCTGTGTGCCAAGTTTGATCCCCTCCAAACCCACCAGTGTTCAACTCTGGGCATATCGGGTATGCATGGCAAGTGTGGCCCAGACCCATCATTGTTTGGGTTCATAGCGTTCTGGGTGTAGGTGAACTACAACTCCTATAAATTCCCCAGAAGGAGTCACAATGCTCTGACTTGATGCAGGTAAACTACAACTTCAATCTCCCAAACTCCACCAGTAAGTTTAGTTGTTGCTCAGTTCTGCTCTGTTTGTTATGCAGACAGATTTGAAAGGGAAGAACAGGAGGTGGGGTCATGCAAATTCCCCAGCAGTGGAGAACCCTGGGATGCCTGCCTGTGGTGAGAAAAGCAAAATCTAGGATGAAATGGTCCCCAAATGAAAGCATTCCTTGTGTGGTGGGCCGTAGTGTTTGGGGAGGACATTGGCAGGGGTTGGGCTACATGTTCATGGAGTTCGCTGTAACCGTAATGTCAGTGGACGGGAGTGACTTGCTGGCTTCTCAACACCGGGAACTGTAGCCTGTTTGTGAAGGCCAGATGCTGTCTATGTGAGCGGACACCTGTGCGCCATACACACATATGGGTTTTCACTTTTATTATGGATAAATAGAAGATAGATATATAGATTGCTGACTTGGTGCCTGTTTTAGGCTGAAAATAACTTTGGTGTAATGGTTCTTTTTTGTTTCTTGGCATTATCAATTCCTTCTCCATCAATGAGTATAGCAGTCATCTATGTGAGTTAGAGAGAACATAATGAATTTGCCTATCCCTCATTATGGTTCTTTGAATGGTTGTCTGGGAATTCATACCTCCTTCCCCCTTTAATATCCTTTTTTTTTTCTTTTGTATGAGTTCTACTATGGACTGAGGCACTCAGCAGTAACCAAAGGAAGACTTATGCATGGGGTTTGAGTAGCTACTACCAAAGAGATCACTCAATTCTAGAATTATGCACTGTACAGTCTTTACAGATGATGACTTAAATATCCAGTTACAGGTAAACAAACTATTTTTAAGTTGTAAATTGCTGAGGAATACCATTGCTATACTTTAGTTATTAGGATAGTAACTAATTACCAGTAACTAGTTCTTTGAAAACTAGTTGTGTCTAAGCTGTGGTACTGAGTAGTCTTCATTCAGATACAATAGGGCTTAGAGAGCATACCATATTTTAAAAATATTGCTCCAATCATGATAGCCACAGATCTCAAAATAGTACTAATATCATCTCATCTCACTGAAACTTTCTTTGAAAAACTTTGTTTGGCTGTTACATTTGGTTACCTTAAATTGTTATTAGGATCAGACCCATTAATGAATCAGCATCTTACATGCATGGTTAATAAAGCCAATTATCTGAATCTTGCTTTTAGAATGAACTGAAAGTGCTTATCAATATTCTGGAGACTATAATAAATCACATCTGCTACTCAAAATACTCATCTGATGGCTTGGTATTGCAAGTGGGGCATACCAAGCAGCTTTATCTCGCGTTGCAAGTCTGTACAGTTTTCCCCCCAAGACAACTGTCATAATCTATCAAAGATATCATCACTTTGCTTGTCATGCTTCACAGTATCATGGCTGTCTACAAAGGTTCTCTGCACAACATGGCAGAGAACTACTCAGTAGGAGATCAGACACCCTACTAGGCCATTTCTAATGTTTGATACTTTGCGCTCCCATATGACAATGACAGAAACTTCAAAGGTAGTTCTCAAAGAATATAAACAAGGTAGGTCAAATTGAGAATCTCTATTTGTTTTATTTAGGTGCTATATTTTCTTTTAGACTTGCCAAACAAATGTTGCCTCCTGAGATTATGTCCCTCAACCTGCAAAAACTTGATTTTGCCTAGGATCTAAAAAACATGGTGGTTATCAGGTTAGCAAAACTATAAAATGGGATTTGAAGGGGAAATGCTAAAATGGGCAGTCAGTCTAACTGTGTTATAACGAAAAGAAAATGAATGGTGAACAGATCTGGTGGCCGCTAAGTAGATTTTACACTGATAGATTTTTCTTGCTGGGACATGCATGGGGCATTGAGTAGAAAGCTTTTAGGGCAGAGTTCCATTATCCATAGAGACTTCAAAAGGGGGCCTAGACATAGAAGGATAGTCCATTTTATGGGGATGGGGGGGGGGAGGTGAAGGAGGAAAACCATTTCCCCCATTTTTTCTGATTATCCCCCCTTTTCCCATATCATAAACTATGGTTGTTTCGATGAAGGGGAATAACAGGGGGAAATGATTTAACTCCTTCAACCCACCCTCCACCCCCATAAAATGAACTATTCCTTTCTCTCTAGCACCCCTTGTGGCCTCCACCCAGATAATGGAACAGTACCGCTTTTAGTTTAGCCAAGTAGACCTCTCACATAATTGGTAAAAAGCAAGAACAGGTTTCCATGCTAACATTCTTGCATAGATCTGCCAGCCTTCCTCCCTGTTCTAAGATAAGGAAAGGCTGGGATCTCTCCTTTCAAGGGGCCCAAAATAGCTTACCTCCATGACTATGTGTTTTTGAGCAACTTCTGAAACATGGGATATGGCTATATCAATTTAAAGTAGGAGAAGATCCATTCAAATTTGTTCTAGATTAATGCTTTATAACTTTTGGTCCCCCAGTTGTTTTGGACTTTGGCTCCCATAATTCCTAACAACTGGTAGGCTGGCTGAGATTTCTGGGAATTTAAATTCAAAACAATTGGAGGACCAAAGGTTGGGAACCACTATTCTAGAGGAAAGATAAAGCTGGATGCAAGCATGGGAAACTTACCATAAATTTGAAGGGCTATGTTATGTAAGGCTGTGACCTTCTATTGATAGAGCTAGCTTTGCATTCATTTTTTAACTTTCCATTCATGTATTATCTATGTATAATCAATAAACTATCATTAGAAGTTTTGTTTCATTTTGACATTCTACATCTGGTTCACTTGAGCCCTGAGTGGATCAGGCTGACAGAATCATCATAGGCATCCATTGGTTTGGCATCTTGGTTTGCTGTTGACATAATGCCCCTTGTCATGGTATGCTGTTGACAAAGGCTTACATGCACACTGTGAAATTAGTGCAATTGGACACAACTTTAACTGCCGTGGCTCAATGCTATGGGCCCTTGTTTGGCAAGGCACCATGAATCTTTGACAGAGAAGGCTAAAGACTTTGTAAAACTACAACTCCCATTATTCCCTATATTGAATCATAGGAGTTAAAGTAGTGTTAAACTGCACCAATTCTACAGAGTACATGCCTCCAAAGAAATGCAACCTCCACATGTCCTCTATTCTCTGTCCAATGTGAATGGCCAGAATGTTGAGCCAATGCAGGGGAAATGGCAGCTAGAACTGTAAATACTACTGCCTAAGAAGAGAAACAACATTTCCTATATCTGTTCGTTTTCTGATGAAGTTAAAATGGTTAAATAGCATGAAATCCAACTGTGCTGTGCTTAATCTTTTTGGCATCTCTATAACACACCTGTTTTCTGTTCATTTACTTTCTTCATCAGTAGGTTATATTAGGGAGCCACATCACGATGTGAGATCCATCAAGTTCTGAAATAGTTTGGCACATATGGTGTGTTTTTTCATCAGTTAAAAGTAGCATTTAGAACTGGTAATACATAAAAAGTAATACCACGTATCAAGATTTACAAACACAGAATTTCTCCCAAGGAAACAATTACAGGATCCTGATAGACTTTCCTTCTTTCAAAATAATGCCTTTCATTTTGTGGCCCTCCAGATTATAATGGATTGCAATATCCTTGCTGTTGGATGGGCTGGCTAGAGATGACAATAATTGCAGCCCAAGAACATCTAGAGCAGGGGTCCCCAAACTAAGGCCCGGGGGCTGGATGCGGCCCTCCAAGGTAATTTACCTGGCCCTGGCCCTCATTTATAATATAATATTTTTATATCCCTTTTAATAATACAATATATTGTATATACATATAATACTGATAATAATGTTATCATTTTATACAATACAATACTAACAATAATATCATATAATAATATTAATTATATGTTATATATTACATATAATATTACAGTATAGTGGTATAGTTCAATATAGTATAATGCCAATATTGTGCTATGCTAATAATATAATATATTGTATGTACATACAGCTGCTCTGAGTTCCCTTCAGGGTGAGAAGGGTGGGATATAAATGTAGTAAGTAAATGTAGTAAATGAATAAATAAATAATTTTGGACTTAGGCTCGCCCAAAGTCTGAAATGACTTGAAGACACACAACAACAACAACAACAACAACAACAACAACAACAACAACAATCCTAATTAACCTGACTATCTCATTGGCCAGAAGCAGGCCCACACTTCCTATTGAAATCCTCATAGGTTTATGTTGGTTAAAATTATTTTCACATTTAAATATTGTATTGTTCTTTCATTGTTATTGTTGTTGTTTTGCACTACATATAAGATATGTGCAGTGTGCATAGGAATTGGTTCGGTTTTTTCCCCAAATGATAATTCGGCCCCTCAACAGTCTGAAGGATTGTGGACCGGCCCTCTGCTTTAGAAGTTTGAGGACCCCTGATCTAGAGGTCTACCTTGGGTCATGTCACGCAAGTCTTCAACCTTAAGAAGCATTCTGGCTTAATTTTAAAATGGTTTTAGTGCCTCCTGCTGAGATACATTCTAGCTGATAAAATCGTGCAACACTTAGAGCCCTTCATTCTGTAGCCATAGCATAATCCAAAGGCCTGCTATTAGACCTTTATCTGAAACAGAACTGAAGAATTTAAGCAAAATGTGAAGAAACGATTTGTTGTGTTAAACCTTAATCCAGACCTTTTGATGTGTTTAAAAGTATTATACTACAAATGTCACCTACAATAACATTGATTTGAAGTCCCCTTTGTATAAGCATGGATTAGAAAAGGAATTGAACTGGAAATGGTGCAGCTTCAAGGACACATTTTCCACATGTGGTAGGAATATAAACTTCTAAAATAAAACCACATATATCTCAATGCACTGGTCTACATCCTGGCCATAGAAGTCCCTTTCAATACAATTTATATTTTACTTCATTGAGTCCCATTCGTGGGAGAAAAGTGGGATAAAAGTAAAATAATAATAATAATAATTAATAATAAAAGTAAAAATAACTGCAAATAAAAAAGTTATTTTTTTTTACATGCACAGCTCCAGAATTTAAGAGTTTTGAGATTAAAAACTAGGGGGAGGCTTCTGTCCCTTTAAGGGTCTATAGGAGAGAGGATTTCATCAGGTGTTGCTTGCCATACAACCAGGTATTAAACATTTGCTGAAATTCCCTTTTCTGCAAAATTATTAAAGGATCAGGGCTCCTCTTCAGTTTTTGTTCATGGAAGCTCATTCCAGATTCTATCAGCCTATGTGCCTAAGTTGCCTACTAGAATCTGAGAGTTGCATTCCAAACAGAATATGGTGCCTTTAAAGTATTTCGGCAAAGAAAGACATATACTCTGCTAAATTCTAGTTAGCAAGGCTATTGCTCCAGGAGCTCATTTATTAAGTATTACAAACATCTTGTCTTGACAGTGTCACCACCTTGAACTGTTTGTTCTAAAAATATATGTTTGGTTGCAGGGGAATCCAGCTATAAACAAAGCAGTGCACTTGAGTCTTGCAATCTTAATCTTTCATGATCCTATTTTTTTACTGATTGAACAATTTTTATATAAATATCAGTTGCTGACCTTAGTTTAGCTATTTTCACTAATTGTTTTATTATTTGATATTATTTGATAGCATTCTATAGCTATCTGCTGAAGGAAGGATGTGCATATTCCTAGGCCATATTACTGAATTTTACCATTTTTGCTATGTACATTTTTTAAAAATGTGTAAACATTTCTTTAGATTTTCAAAACAAGAAAATAAGTCTGGTTATACATTTAAGCAGATGAATTAATTAATTGATGTTGCATCCTTTTTTGTGGCTTTCTGACTTGGCAGTTCTCTAAGAAAAAATAGTTTGCTTGAATAATTGGCCTGAGCCAGTACTGCTGTTGTAATGTTACTAACCTTGATCTTTTTTCTTTTCTTTTTTAAAACTACATTTGCTCTGTCAAATGGAGTATTTTTTATCTGTTTCATTGCTATCTTTTAGTCAGTCTCTCAGACATGGGGTCACTTAGGCCCTGTCTACACTGACCATGTCATGAAGTTTGAAGCTACCTTCAAGCTGTGGCAGCCAGACAACAAACTCCTACAAAAGAATATGAAAGAAAGCCCTTAATGCACATCAGTGCTCTCTGATTTATGTAACCACCATCAAGCCCTCAAACTGGTTTCAGGATTTCCTGTGTAATCATATGCACAGTGAAACCACTTTCTTCAATACTGAAATTGCATTAAATGGTCAGTGTAGCACTATTTGGCAGAGAAGGCTATACACCTTGTAAAAGGATCTAAAAATGTGGATGTTGTGCTGTACCTTTGATTAGAGAATCTCATCCTTGCACTTTATTACTATTCTCTACTCAAAGATATTATGCTCCATTTTACATTGCCTTCTGTAATGGATTAGCCTATCTTGCAGGGTTGGTGCGTAAAGGCAATTCAAGGCTTTGCATGGAAAAGCTAAGCCAAGAAGGCGGAGGAGTGTTCAGGCAGCTTCACATATGGAAATACAGTCTGGTTGGTTGATGAAATTGGAGGGAGTTGCTTAGCAACAGGAGGTGGGCGGAGGCAGAGAGACGGTAAGAGCTATTCAGCTAGAAAGTTAATCAGATAGGGTTTGGTGTTTGTAGAATTAGGTATTGAAATTTAGAAGAGGAAGATATTGGAATTTAGAAGAGGAGTTTGGGAACTGTTATTAAGAAACCTCTTTGAGGGAAAGTTTAATTAGCCTTCAGGGAGAAGTGCTAAGAATTGTAGTGAGCCTCTAAAGGTAGAATGCATTTGTTTAGAGACCTCTGGAAGAGAGGATTCAAATGTTTTAAAAGCCTGTTTTTACTCCTTTGTGAGGGAACATTTTTTTTTCTAGAAACTCAAGTTAAAAGAACCATTCTCTGTTAAAGAAAAGCCTGTTATTTTATTTAAACCAGTGCACAACTTTTCTGTTCAAGTACAAATAAACTTATTTTTGTTTTACCTCAAGTGTTTGTGTGTCTTCCTGTTCGTCATAATAAAGAGGTGGCCTGTCTGCTTATTTAACCATCGCTCTATAAGACAGAGTTTCCCTCCATTTTTGTGTCTCTCTGTGTGCTGGCTATGGTGAGTGGTGGCACATATATGTTCTAAATGGTGGCAGCATAAGAACATAATATATAATTTGTGGCAGCAAAAGAAATTTTTAGTGGCAGCTCGGACGCATCCTCTGCACCCTCCACCACTAACTCTGCTGTCTGATTATGTACTTTACCTGTCAGCCTTATTCTCAAAAATGATTTGCACCTGTCCGTCCATCCACACCCAGGAACTGACAGTTATTTCAGGTTTATTGGTTGGTTTGATGGTTGCTTTATATTTTGTTGTAGTGTTCCTGTTTTAGTATGTTTTATGTTATTTTCTATGTATTTACTATGTATTATGTATGTACTTAGTAGGCTTGAGCGATCCACGAAAAAATTGATTCTAAACTCGTTTCAAAAGTAGGGGGGGGTAGCGTTTCGTTTCTGATGTCATTTCCGAATTTTGCCCCCCCAAAAAATCGAAATTAACGAAAATTCGTTAGTTTCAAAAGTAATTCGTTAATGGCGGACGCGCATGCGCAGTGGCCCAAAACAGCCCAAGGGGGGGGCTTTTATGGGGCTCTCCTGCACTCATTTTTCAGCTATACTGATCAAATTTGGTACAGTGGGAGAACACAATCCACCCTGCTTGCTCGCTAAATTGCAGAGCGTTTGCCTTTTCCTAAGATTTATTGCGTAATTTCATAGTTCATATTAAAAAACTTTATTTAACAATTGCAAAAATCTGTTCCTGCCTTTGAATTGTTATTTCCTGTTCAATAGGGGTTCCTTCACTGTGAAAGTCCTTTAAATACAAATAAACAAATTACAAAAACAAATACACGCTCCCTTTTTCCCAAACCAAGTGGTATTGCGGAGGATAATGGGACTTTCAACCTTTGCCAGACTTGGCTAGCGTTGATAGGGAAAGAGAGTCACTGCTGCCAGCCCTATTGAGCAGCAGCCCTGAGAAGAAAGGAAAGAGGGGGAACCAAATACACGCTCCCTTTTTCCCAAACCAGGTGGTATTGCGGAGGATAATG
Organism: Anolis carolinensis; assembly: GCF_035594765.1. NCBI lineage: Eukaryota > Metazoa > Chordata > Lepidosauria > Squamata > Anolidae > Anolis > Anolis carolinensis. Next base: position 159,088,899 of record NC_085845.1, read on the forward strand.
GGACTTGCAACCTTTTGCCAGACTTTGCTAGCGTTGATAGGGAAAGAGAGTCACTGCTGCCTGCCAGCCCAATGAGCAGCAGCCCTGAGAAGAAAGGAAAGAGGGGGAACCAAATACACGCTCCCTTTTTCCCAAACCAAGTGGTATTGCGGAGGATAATGGGACTTGCAACCTTTTGCCAGACTTTGCTAGCGTTGATAGGGAAAGAGAGTCACTGCTGCCAGCCCTATTGAGCAGCAGCCCCGAGAAGAAAGGAAAGAGGGGGAACCAAATACACGCTCCCTTTTCCCCAAGTTGTTTTTCGGTGGATTATGGGGAGTTTTGCCAGACTTTGCAAAATGAAAATTGGAATATTCGATTTCTTCTATTTGCAACTCACTTTAATGCCTATGCAAAGAAACGTTTCCTAATCAAACGAAAGCCCACCCCGCCCGCACCAGCAGGCAATATGGCGCAGCAGAAAAATTGCAGGGCTGGTGGGCAAATGGCAAACGCCAAGCTTGTGGGGAAAAAAGACCACAGGCCCTTTGGAAAAACACCCTGCACAAACACCCAACAGTTTCCCACCTCGCCCACCCACCCTTTTCTCCCGGTCTTCTAATCTTTAGCTCAGCCAAGGAAGCTGTGACGCAGCAATCTTGCCTGCCTGCCTAGAATCTCACTTCCACCCTCTCCAGATTCGCGGTGCAAATGAGCCATGAGGCTCCCTGTGCTTGCTCTTTTGACGTACAAGCCCCTCCCCTGAGTTAAAAGTACTCTCTGATTGGCCACAAGGTGGAAACAACACGCTAGGTTGCCCAAGTGCACTGAAACAAGTTTGGGTGATTTGCAAAAGCTTGTTTTCCTAACGAAAAAAAACGACGACATTAGAAAAAGGGCCTATCGCGGTTCGAAACCACGGGATCCACACGAGTGGACAATCTAGGTCGAATATTGCTTCACAAGTTACAAAACTAACGAATTAGTAACGACAAACGGGGAAATCGAATTATTTGAGCAAGCCTAGTACTTAGTATGTTATATTTTATATTTTAACTATGTTTGATTGAGCTCGTTACCATGCAAGCCGTCCTGAGTCCCTTTGGGGAGATGGAGGTGGGGTACAAAAAGTTATTATTATTATTATTATTATTATTATTATTATTATTATTATTGACACAACGACGTTGTATGACACAGCAAACAAGATAGATATGCTGGATTTCATTTCACAAAACCACAAGTCGAACACTTCCCAAGTGTCTAGGACTGTGTGATGTATTTTCGGATGATGCGTGCAGATCCCAGCAGGGTGGCCTTTTGCAGTTGGCAGATCGTAATTTTGTCAATGTCTATTGTTTCCAAATGCCGGCTGAGATCTTTTGGCATGGCATTCAATGTGCCACTGGGACCACCTGCACTGGTTTCTGCCAGAGTCTTTGAAGTTCAATCTTGAGGTCCTGATAGCGGCTGAGTTTTTCCTGTTGTTTTTCATCAATGCTACTGTCACCTGAGATGGCAACATCAATTATCCAAACCTTGTTCTTTTCCACAACTGTGATGTCTGGTGTGTTGTGTTCCAGAACTTTGTCAGTCTGGACTCAGAAGTCCCACAGTATCTTTGCGTGTTCATTTTCCACGACCTTTGCTGCTTTGTGATCCCACCAGTTCTTTGCTGCTGGCAGGTGGTATTATTATTATTATTATTATTATTATTATTATTATTATTATTATACTACAACTTTCACGATTCCATACAATAAGAGCCATGGCAATTAAGGGGATGTCAAACTTGATTAATTCTGCATTGTAGGCTATTTGTCAAATCACATCTCCCTGTATAGACCATCTCGGGCACTTCAGTCAACGGAGGAAGCCCTGCTCTCAGTCCCACCCCCATCACAAGCATGGCTGGTGGGAACTAGAGAGGGGGCCATCCACCTCTGGAACTCCCTCCCTAAAGAAATAAAAATAGCCCCCACCCTCCTCTCCTTTAAGAAAAGGTTAAAAACACATCTATGTACTTTAGCATATGGAGAGGAGGAGGATTAACATAACTGCCACCTCATAGCAGCTATGGTCTAAGTGAAACTACAACAAATACTGAACATTTTCAGCAATTTGGTCATTTAAATTGGTCCAGGTATACACTCACTCTTGCAATTTTTTTTTGTTACTGAATATCATGTTTTAAATTTATTTTTTCTAATTTGGCATTTATATTGTAATGAGTATATCATTGTCATTTTATACTTTTGATATTAGTGAAGTAGTTGTGGCATTGAATGTTTGCCATTTATGTTTATGTTAACTGCCCTGAATCACTCTGGGGAGAGAGGGCAGTCCAGAAATAAAGTTTATTATTATTATAGATGCAAGCACTGACATGTTGACTTTGCCTTGGCATATGTGTAGTGGAAGTATATGAATTTACTATGCAGCTACATGTGGTTGCAAACATCAAAACAAATACCTTGGAATATTTAACATGTATAGTCTGATTCCAACCCACACTAGAATTACCCTACTCAATGGCAAACATGTACAGCTTTCCTGCCAGTAAGTCCTTTTGAACATAGCAGGACTTAATTTGGAGTAGACATGCACTGCATTGGAATACTTGGCAAATTGTGCATATGCAATCATTTGAATGACTTGAATATTATGCATGCATTTTTCAGGTATTAAAATCTTTTTTTTTCATGATCTTCTGAAGGAGTGGGAGATAGTAATAATGTGTAATGAGCTCTCCTTCAAAATTGTATTATAATAACATGTTGGAAGTGTAATGCATTTTCTATTACTTTGATATGTTTGTGGTTGCAGTGGCATTATGACATTTTCTGAAATATACAAAGAAATTAATACAAAGCAGTCCATTGTTTCTTGCCTTAATGCAAAACTGTTCTTTCCTTTCTGGTCTGCATCCTTCTTGAAAAGGCATTTCTCCAACAAATACTAAAACATTTTTTTCAACTCCCACAAATGCAGGAATTCCCTTTGTATTGAGGATATATGTTTGGTATTAAGGGAAGGAAAGTGTATGGTGCCAGCAAGACTGGGTTATCATCTGGAATTTACAACTAAAGTCACTAATGTACAGAGAGAATACATGAAACATCTTTGTCTTCCCCTTATTTGATCCATCTTTTAGAGCATTTCTGGTCCTTCATTCAAATACAGTAGAGTCTCACTTATCCAACCTTCGCTTATCAAACATTCTGGATTATCCAACATAATCTGCCTCCCACCTGGATCCAGCTGTTTCTCTAGGCAGCCTGAGTTGTTTTTACAGATTTAACTTCCTACAATGTTGTTACATTTATGTAATTCTATATTTATTTGTAGTCAATTTGTTAGTACCCAATGTTTTTGTAATCAGTGTTTTCAATACACTGAGATGTTTTGGTGCTAAATTCATAAATATAGTAATTACTATATAATGTTACTGTGTATTGAACTGCTCTTTCTTTTGATTTGGGGCCAGGCTGTGGCACAGGCTGGTGAGCAGCTGCTGCAATAAATCACTCTGACCATGAGGTCATGAGTTCGAGGCCAGCCCATGGCGGGGTGAGCACCCATCAATTAAAAATAAAATATAGCCCCCTGCTCGTTGCTGACCTAGCAACCCGAAAGATAGTTGCATCTATCAAGTAGGAAATAAGGTACCACTTATAAAAGTGGGGAGGCAAGTTTAACTAATTTACAATGTTGGAATGAGGAAGTGAGGAAGTGCCATCAGAGTGGATGATGAAGCAACTGCTCCCCCCTGTGGCCAGAATCGAACATCCCCTCAGGAGAAGGTTAAATTGCCTCTGCATCTGTCTGTCTGTCTGTCTCTGTCTCGGTTTGATGTGTTTATGGGCACTGAATGTTTGCCCTGTATGTGTATAATGTGATCCGCCCTGAGTCCCCTTCAGGGTGAGAAGGGCGGAATATAAATACAGTAAATAAATAAATAAATAAATAAATAAATTTGTTGTAAAACATGATGTTTTGGTGCTTAATTTGTAAAATCATAATGTAATTTGACGTTTAATAGGCTTTTTCTTAATCCCTCCTTATTATCCAACATTTTTGTTTATCCAACGTTCTGCTGGCCCATTTATGTTGAATAAGTGAGACTCTACTGTACTTACCTTTTCACCATGAGTATGAAGTACAATAAAAGTTATTGGTATAGTTTCTTTTAAAAAAAAGACAAGGAATACAGATGAATGATATCAATGTATGGGGGAACTCTGCTCAATTCATTGACCTGTTCTGTGAGGTCCTGTTTAAAATTCTTAATTTATGGAATGTGAAAGTATCACTCATTATATGGGCAAATCAACAGTCAGTACTGAAAAAAAAACTTTAAAGCATTGACCTTACACTGTTGACTTCATGATATGTAGACACAATACACAAGCTGGTCCAAATACAGAGTGTTTTATCTTGTTTAAAGGTAAAGGCTTTCCTCTGACATAGTCTAGTTGTGTCCGATTCTGGGGGTTGGTGCTCATCTCCATTTCTAGGCTGAAGAGCTGGCGTTGTCCATAGAAATCTCCAAGGTCATGTGGCCAGCATGACTGCATGAAGTGCCGTTACCTTCCCACCAGAACAGTACCTATTGATCTACTCACATTTGCATGTTTCTGAACTGCTAGGTTGGCAGAAGCTGGAGCTAACAGCGGGAGTTCACTCTGCTCCCCGGATTTGAACCACCAACCTTTCAGTCAGCAAGTTCAGCAGCTCAGCAGTTTAACTCACTGCGCCACTGGGGGCTCCTTTATATCTTGTTTACCAAAGTGAATATTAAGTAAGTCCACTAGGGATGGCTCTTTGCTGTAGAATTATTGCAGTTTTATTGCCACTTTGAATGCCATGACTCAATGCTATGGACTCCTGGTGAGGCACCATTAAAGAAGACTAAAGATCTTGCAACTCCTATGATTCCTTATGATTCTACAGTGGAGATACACCTTTGGAGAAAGGGCCAAATCAAAGAGAATAAAAACAAAGTGAGATATGTAAGTCTGGGGAGGCCCTCAATAAAGCAGGTTCTGAGAAATACCAGAACTTTTTTTATGTTAGAAAGGGCAGATATAGAAACAGAACATGGTGACAAGTAACGAAGATTCTCTCACTACACTCAGTGCTTCATTTTGTAGCCTCAGGTTCTGGGGGGCCATAAGAATTCTCTCATAATGAAAATTTCCTTCCCATTTGCCAATTTCTAGCATTGCGAAGAATGAGACTTGTAAATTGGTCACACCTAGAACTCCTATATTTGCTGATTCTCATTCCACTGGTAACTATGCCTCTTTGTTTCTTTGGTTGCTTGAACTATATTTCCTAATGCTCAGATAAAATGTGACGCTATTTCAATGCTAGACATTTAGGGACAGAAGGAAAATTTAACTAGTGGGACAGAATTCTTATTTGGGCCAGGCAGTCCCCTTACTTTGCTCCTTCTTCCCCCTGTCCCCATAAGTATGTTTTGCCGCTTTTGCAATAAGCTGCAATTTTCATGGCTTACTTCTTTGTTAATTCAAAAATATTATCCATTTTTTTACTACAACTCCCAGAATCCCCCAAACCAGTGTAGTGATTTAGTATGCTTTCTAGGGGAGTTTTGCGAGTTTATTTTTTAAAAATGTCTGAATCTGTAATACAGGCAGGGTACCAAAGTTGCAAAGAACCTACTTCTGATTCACTAAAGCTTCATTCCTGATAAAGCAGGACAGGAGTGTCACACCTGAAAATCTGAATGTTTAAGTACAAGTGTTGTTATTGTGCACCTTCAAGTCATTTCTGACTTAGATGTACCTTAAGATCATCATATTGTGACATTTTTTAGACAAGATTTGTTCAGAGGAAGTTTGACATTACCTTCCTCTGATGCTGGGAGAGGCTCACTTGCCCAAGGTCACCCAGTAAGTTTCCATATCTGAGCAAGGGCTCACACTCTGATCTATTTGACTGTACAAAAACAACAAAAAATCTTTGTGAAACATTAAATGATTGCAAAGAACTGCTGTGGTGGTCTGCTTCAGTATAAAAAGAAAAATGGAATATTGTGAAACTTTTAAGCCTAACCAAAGTATTTCTGTATAAACTTTTGTGGGCTATGGCTCCTCTGAACAAGGAGCCTGTAGTCCGTGAAAGCTGATGTTGAAATAAATGGATTGGTCTTAAAGACCCCCACAAGATCCCTTTGTCCTTTTTACATTAAAAGCAGGTTTTGTGATAAGCTGTCAAGCCCACTCCATGCTGATAGCTCTGAGGTAGGTTTATGTTAAATCATACTGTGAGGGCTTTTTCTATGTTATCATGGTATTGTTGACAATGAATAAGCTTACTGAAAGGCTGGACTTGGAGCGAGAATACTGCCCGAGGCAGCTGATTTTAGGTGTCATGCAACTGCATCCAATAGTTAATTATTTAATTACTTGTCATGTTTCTTCTTCTTCCAAAGTAAAACAGCTTCTATGATTTTTTTTTGCCTTACATCCTAAAATAAACTATGATTTGAAAGTAGAAATCTTTGCTGTTCAGCCTCAGTAGCAAAACAACTTATGTCCTTGTCACACAGCCACTGGAGGTGCTCAGCTTAATTGAGGAGCTTGGGGAACCCAGCACCCCATACCCCTCATTGTCCAACTCCAACTGAGGGTGATCAAATGGGGGAAATGTGGAGCATGCGTGGAGTGCATGGCTTCCCACCATGGAGTCTAATGACAACACAGGAAGCCTCCCATATTGCCCTGGTGGTGGCATGCACTGGCTCCACCCTCCTTCACCCACAGAGCAGTGCCAGTGCCATCTGATGAGAGCAGGTGGGCTCCACGGGTGACCTGGGTTAAACCTGGGCATGCCGCTGACTTTAGCCCTGTGTGAAGAGGTCCATAGAGTAGTACTCCTTAAAGCTACCAGTTTCTGGTGGAGGAAGTGATTAAGAGTGACAAGTTAAAAATGTTTTTAACCATGTGCTAGTAGTACAATAACTTCTAGTAAGAATCCAGATCCCTTAACCGAAACTTGTACTAAGAGGTAAGCAAAGCTGGGGATACTCCAGAGTTGAGGAACATCCTTAGGGTCTGTGGACATGTGGAGAGCTGGGTGAGGTTCCATTTGGCCCAATCCATGGTTGACATGGAGACTGCCACCATCACTCTTTCCCTGAGCTGGTCAGTGCAGGATCATCTTTGTATCACAATTTCTTGCTAGTCAAAGAGCTTCCTGTGAGATCCTGGCTGTTGCAGATGAGGTCAGAATGAGGCTCAGTCATGTGATCAACAAGTTGGGTATTGCTGTATTCCCTCCTTTTTTCTTTCTTTCTTTCTTTCTTTCTTTCTTTCTTTCTTTCTTTCTTTTTTTTTTTTGCATGGGTGCCCTTTAATGAATGCAGCAGATGCAATCGTAATGATCCGGTTCTTCCAGGGAGCTCTTTGGTCAATGATGAGCAATGGTGCCAACACAAGGACAAGGGGATGGGTCAGCAGGACTAATGCGGCCTCATCTTGGGTCGACCATCTATATACTGACACTGCACAGGATTTGGGCCAATGTGTGTGGCTGTCATCATGGTCCATCTAGAGCATAATGCTCCATGCTGGCCCTGGATTAAGTTGGAAAAGAGCACTTCTGTAGATCCATGAAAATGCAAACCACCAAGGAGTTTTTGAAAGGGTAAAAGTATAGGCATTTTTTAAGTTTTTTTTAAATACTTTTTGATCTTGCAATCTTTTTCACTTATGGTTTAAGTCATAGTTCATTATTGAATATTAAATTTTTCCTTTAGAGTTTTTTTTAATAGCATTGTATTTTTAAAGTTATGTACACTGTCCTGGCTCTGTACTGGGAGAAAGGTAAGACATAAAATAAGTAAATCAAATAAATAAATAAGGAAATAAGGAAATAGGATCTGAAATCTATTTGCCACCGTAGATTTTTTCTACAACTGGCAGCTAAGGATATCTTCACAAAGTACCCAAATTTATATAAAGGTATCTAACTTTTTAATAAGAAATCCACAAAATTACACATATTGCATGCATGATAAATGAAACACATGAATAATGTAAAATATTTAGGATTAATGTATGTGTTTGGATTACAGGTCACGTAACCATTATGCACAATGATTCTGCCTCTGATCAGCCTTGTTAAATCAATGTTTTCCTCTTTATCATGCTGCATTAGACTTTGGGTTTTTCCACAATGTGAGCAAGGCTTAACCTTTAGCAGCATTTCTCCAACATCCTCCCATGTTATGTTTGCATAATTGTTAGTTTTGACTGATAGAGGATTGCCTTAAACCAAACCTTCTTGGCCATGACAAAAAGGGCAAATCATTAACATCACACATGTGCTTCTCAAAGCATTTGCAGTCTTCACAACATGTTAATTGTCAATGACTTTTGACCTTATAAGAGCGTGATTATTTTCAACTTTGTTGCTCATGTGAAATTTAATATTACTGACCTTTGCTTTGATTCATATGATTTATCAATGGCCAAAATGAGCCTTGAAAGTTAAAAAACAAAACAAAACACCTCTTTATCCTTACTGCATTCTGGAAACACAAACCCACTCCATGTTTTCAAAATTAAAAACAAATTTGGTTGTTTGCTTTATTTGCCCTCATAATTACATTATTGATGCACTTGATGTACCAATGCTTAATTTGTTCAGAATGAATGTAATTTTCCTTTTGGCAATAAGATTATTAGCAACAAATTGAGAGACCATTTATCTTACCCTCCTTTCTAACCTACAAAAAGGAATAAGTATGTGGACTTTTTGAAAACTACTTTGAGAGGGATATATATTGATAGATCCCAACTCAGAAAAAATGGCCATCATTCAGTTTAAAAAAGTCAATTCAGTATACAATAGGTGTAGAAAAAAGCAAATTACTTTGCTTGGGATAATCTGGAAAATTTTATAGTATAGATGTATAAAATTATGGGTCATATAAAGCTTGAGTTGACCTTTGGGGGGAAAGGTGACCTTCAAAGTGGTGCAGAAAAACATTTTTATAAATTTGTTTAATCCATGGGAAATAAAGAGTTTTTATGTGTCTTAGGGTGCATGTACAGTACACCATACAACTATATTTTCCATGATTTCATATCATTGTTCCATAGTAGTTAAAGTGATGTCAAACTGATTAATTCCACAGGTTAAAAGAATCTCTATTCTATTAGCAGCAAAAACCAATAATTTTTCTCAAAATTCTCCAACTTTCCATTTTCACTTAACTGAAACCAAAGCTATGTTAATCCAATGATGCTGAGATCCTGCTATATAGCTGATGGAATTTAAAGATCTGCTGGTATGCTTTTAGTGCTGATCCAAGCCATAAAGTCTTTTCCTTCTTTCCTGACCATTCAATAGCAGTTGATAGCTGCCAGACAAATCCACGCAGGCCAGGGATACAGTCATGCCCAGCCAAGAGCTACAGCTGCCACTGTGTAGCAAAAAGCATTGTGTAAGGTATTAGGTACTTCCTTGCATAATGCCTGGAAAAGTACCCTATTTACTCAAATATAATGCTTTTACTTTTTGGACTAAATGGCCTTGCCAAAATTAAGGTGCACATTAGATTCGCGTATTGCTGTGAGCTTAGCGCTGAGCCAAAGCAAAAGGGGAAGCTGCTTCAGGAGCTGCACCTATTGCTCCTCTTTGCGGGACATCATCTCTAATTTAATTTCCATAGCTCAATGCTATGCAATCCTGGGATTTGTAGTTTGGCGAGGGACCAGCATTCTTTGGATGAGAAGGCTCAAGACCTTGAAAAACAACAGCTCCCAGGATTCCATAGTATTGAACCAATGCAATTAAAGTGGATTCATTCTACAGTATAGATGCACCCAAGGTTTTCTTTTCCATTCCTGAAAACTTTGGTGTCCTAAAACTTTTTTTAAAAAGAAGAAATTCTAAGCAGGGAGCAACTGTAATGGCCAAATTAGAAAGAGTGCACTTTTGGCTGCTGCACATTACATTCAGCAGCAAATGTTTTTTTTGGTTTCAGGGTTTTGAAAATTGAGATGCACATTAGATTCAATGGCGGATTAGACTCGAGTAAATACATAGGTAGGGCTATGCCAGTAAAAATCACCAACAGGAGACTAGTGATTGTTTGCTGCCTCATATTATTATCAGTGTAAACATAAGTTACAACTGACCCTTTTGAAAGCAATAATACATTCCTTATGGCAAAAAGAAGGTCACTATATTGCCTTTGGCAAAGCATTATAGATGTAGCCTCAAGTGATGGTTGCTTCTATCTAAACTGCCATGGTATCACCTTTTTACATAGACAGTTCACATACATCATAGCACATTTACTCTTAAGTCATATAGCACATTTTCCCTTAAATGATTTTCCATTTCAGTATTATAATAGCAATATCAGCAAATTTGTGACTTAGAATGGAATGCCATGTTCATCACTTCATCATAAGGTTATAACTTTTGCCTGCATTTCAGCATTTTGGGGGGGGGGGGGAGAAGATACAACAAGACAAAGATTTTCACCTGTCCAGTCTAACTTTTGTGTATTTAGTTGAAATATATATCCCACTTTGTAAAACATAAACAGTCCTGGGTAAAATTATATAAAAAGAATTTTAAAAACTGTCATTAAAGCACATTGACCTGAAAGCAGTAGAACAAAAATAAAAATTGTTTAAAAATATGCAACAACCCTGCAAATGCTTGTTTACAAAGAAATATCTTGCCATGCTAACAAAAAAAGTGGAGAATGTGACCTAGCAAACAGGACAGGAAATGATGTGTATCTCTCACCCCACACCAATATTTATTGCTACAGTCTGGTACCGTGCTAGACACTTATATTCTTAAGTAATGCAATATGGGATGGGGATCCCAGTGGCTGTTAAGCAAGGGGATTTACTACATCTGTTTTCTAGCTTTGCTTGTGGACATTGCTAACAGCACTGTTGCAATTAACACAACATATGTCTTTATTTCTGGAATCCCTACTGATTGAAAGGTGGGAGGAGACAGTTGTGCTGTGTTATGCATTTTGAAGGTTGGTTTCTCCCCTCTTGTAGAGAATTTATGGGTTGGGTACGTTCACTGACTTTCAAGCCTCCAGCATGAAGGTTGCCAAAGACATTAAGTGATCTTATTTAAAGTACATTGAGATTTCATGTGGGATTTCAGATAACAAAGCATAGCAACCAACAACTCCCACAGCTAGATAAGAATGCTGAAAAACAACCAGAGGCAGCATGTAGATTCTTTAGCCCAAAGTGATCTATATTAGTTAAACATCAGCTGTAATGATTTGAGACACAACATACTGCATTATTCTCATTAGACTGAATTAGAATAAACAACTGATTATATTAAAACTAACCTTAAATATACATTTTTCTTTTTTTAAAAACCCCTTCTATTATAGTAAAGGCTATAGACGAAAGCCCCAAATATTTGTTTCTTATTTGAATTGCTTTGGTTAAAAATATTCACCCAACTGCTGTGCTATACATAAATTCAGTAGGAACATATGCTAAGCCCATCTGTTAGCTCATGGCATTGTGTTGTACACAACAAAATACAAATTCTGCAGATTTTGTAGCCAGAAAATTGGCATAGCAACAGGGCACAGTGATCTTCATCCCAAAGGATATTCTCTAAGACTGTAGTGGCCAAGAGAATGTGAAAGTATAAAATATATTTTGCTTTATTTCAAAGATAGGTGCAGGCTTTCATATACATTAACATGGTTGGCATGAAATTGTTAAAATTTCTTTTCATAGCCATTTCCATCAAACAGATATTCTCTGTGAGTGCATTTCAGGGAGAGTCATAAAATATCTTAATAGCACATCAAAGATGTAGTGACTTTACAACATCAGTTTTAAAAATAACTTATTTACTTTTTGACATTTTTGTTTGTTATCCCCCAAAAAGTGCAACCACTTAGATTTTTTTCCTACTGGGTTATACAACATACAGGTAACTGGTATCTATGTAAATAAAGCTGATCAACTATCTGCTACCCACTATTTATATCAACTCTCCAGCTATTTAATAATAGCTGATGTTGAATCAAAACCAGATGTAGAAAAGAAGGATTGGGTTGTTGTCATCATCATCACTGTTGCAATGTTTCTGTATGTTCCCAGAGGTCTTCTATTAAGTAGATTTGTACCATCAATTATATGCAAGAGTCAAAATGTTAACCCTAAAGGATCTTACTAGAAGGACTTGTCAGTGCTGTCTTTGGACAAATCTGCACTATCAAACTAAGGCAGTTTGACACCACTTCAATTGCCATGGCTCAATGCTATAGAATCATGGAGGTTGTAGTTTGACAAGGTTGTCAGCTTTCTCTGCCAAATTCCAGGATTCTATAACACTGGGCCATGGCAGTTAAAGTGGTGTCAGTTTGCATTAATTCTATTGTATAGATGTTGCCTTGAAGATGAGTTAAAAGTCACTTACATAAGATTTTGATTCATCAATGAAAATTTCCCCTTGATATTATTTTTAAAAAACATAGTGTTAGAAAAAATATCATTTGATATGTAATGGTGTGTAAGGGAAATGACCGGAGACCCCAGTGGCACCATGGGTTAAACCCTTGTGCCAGCAGGACTGCCGACCAACAGGTCGGTGGTTCGAATCTGGGGAGAATGTGTGAGCTCCGTCTGTCAGCTCGAGCTTCCCATTTTGGGACATGAGAGAAGCTTCTCACAAGGATGGTAAAATATCAAACATTCAGGCATCCCCTGGACAACGTCCCTGCAAATGGGCCAATTCTCTCACACCAGAAGCAACTTGCTGTTTCTCAAGTCACTCCTGACATGAATAAAAAATGGGAATGACCATTCATTTAGCAATCTTCCTCAGAATTAAGTGGTAAGAAAAATATGATTGTCAGATAATAATATCCTTTTGTTTAACCAAGAGACATTACAACTTTATGGACCTTCTGCATTTAGACATCTCTGAGAGAAAGCCAATGATAGCAGAGCTTGAGAGTATTGTATTTCCAGTAACAATGTTGCCAGTAGCACTACTTTTGGGAGTAACAACATTGCCAGCATTGGTTTTGTTTTGTTTTGTTTTTTAAACAAACCCCCAAAACAAAACAGTTTCAAGTAATGTTTGCCCTTCTAAATGTTGCCTTTTGAAGACCATGAGGTGGTAAGCATTTATATTTTAATACCCTTCTAAATGAATTATCCCTAAAAGCATTTCAATAGTAGAAGCTAATATTTTATAACTAAATAATTTTTTGAAATCTACAACTAACCAGATTTTGAAAATTTGTAGAGACCCCGAGTTTTACTTATATTTATCTCAGCTGCTTACTTATTTGGGGTAATGTTTACCTATTAGATTAGATTCAACAGTTTGCCTTAGCTAGCCAGTCTTGTAATTCTCCAATATGCCTTGTAGTACTTCCTGAAACTGAATCCAAAGAAGGCAGACATGACAAGTGTATGTTAAAGCTCTTTGTTGTTGTTGTGTGCCTTCAAGTCATTTTTAGATCAAGCTAAATATGAACAGCATGCTGTAGTAGGCTGCAAAGTTTGTTGCTGTAAGACCTGCTGTCTTAAATGGAAATGCCAAGTCCTTCTGCTAAGTATACTCAAGACAACTACAAAGTTATTTCGGTGAATCATGTTCAAGGCAGTGTTTGTAATGATTAGCAGGCAATGCGTTGTTTTTATACTGCAAGGTCACATTATCAAATAACAACAGACTTTATAAAAAGGGGATTTTCTTCCATTTGTTTAGGGCAAAAATCCCATTTACTGTGGGGGATGTTTTCATTCTGTGTGCCAAGAGAATTTCTGTTAGTGTTTATGTTACAGTTTCCAACAGAGAATTAATTTGTGTTTGTTTATTGAGAGTATGCTTTTAATTATTTTACTGCTGTATTCTGATGGTATTTGAAAGCCCACTATGAACGTGTTTGGGCCTGATAAGAAGGTGAGCCCACTCTTTCTGTGCTGCAAACACATCCACCATTGCAGAAAGGCATTATGTCTTGTAATTTTTAGCATAACCGCTCTCCTGACACATGCAAGCTATACTTCACAGTCTACTAAGCAATGTGGTTTGGAAATTGATTAAAAACCCTTATTATTCTAACAGGACTGTAATCATGATTGATAGGACAAAGAGCAGCAATCATGGAGACAAGCTCTTCCACAAAATATTCTGTAGTGTAGGGGGAAAGTGTTTCACAAATCAAACTTAAATTGAAAAAGTTTTCATTTTCATTTGTTGATGAGGATACCATCTTTCGAGGAACTCTATGGACCCCTGGATATCTTGGATGTTTTGTCATTCTTCATTTGGTTTTCGAAACATAGTCATGTTCTTCTCTGTTGTTCTCTGCTCTCCACTGGCCACTAAATGACCATGGAGCCCCTGTCCCACAAAACACAGGTAGAAGGTGAGTCCTATGCGGGCTTTGGTTGTTGTATGATTGAGGTAATGAGTTTCTCCCTCTGCAATGACTGACGAAGGATGCAGCTATCATGACTGTTCCCTCCACCAAACAGAATCAATCTTTTCCATTCACCATGTTTAAGGATTTTTTTCTTTTCATGTCAGGAGCGACTTGACAAACTGCAAGTCGCTTCTGGTGTGAAAGAATTGGCCGTCTGCAAGGACGTTACCCAGGGGATGCCCAATGTTTTTGATGTTTTTATCATCCTTTTGGGAGGCTTCTCTCATGTCCCCGCATGGGGCTGGAGCTGATAGAGGGAGCTCATCTGCGCTCTCCCCAGGTTGGATTTGAACCTGGCAGCCTTCAGGTCAGCAACCCAACCTTCAAGTCACAAGGCTTTAATCCACTACGCCAGCGGGGGGTCCATTTGAGGAAATGAGAAGCATCTATAATATGTATATCTGAGAGCTGCAGTGACATGGAATGCTCTTGGCTTCTTTGAAACATGGATGGCTTCATTATTTTTCTGCTTCTTTCCATTTCCACATTTATCTTTTTTATTGAATAGTGTAATTAGCAAGTCTCTTTGTATAGGGGTGACTTTGTTGGCTGCCTCCTAGCAGTGTCTCATCTAAAATCCTTTGATCTTAAATGATTTTGACTTTATGGGAGGAGGGAAGATAGTTTGTTTTCTCCTCAAATTAACATCTCAGCAAATTAGGTGAATGGATACAGCTCGGAGCAGTGAACAAACACATTATTCACTGATGTTGTTAGAAGAGAAAGAAGAGAAAGAAGATTTGCAATATTTTCCATATTCTGTATTGCCAGGACATCAGTGTTTACTTCAGTTCCATTATCAACTCTCGCATCTAAATCTCAGCTTCTAGAAATTTTCTTCTGGGTATCTAAACTTCATATTGAATGGAAATGAGTGTTTCCCCAGATTTCTGCAAAACATTCTAGTACCTCATATATGTTTCTTCCTGTTCACATTCACTAGCATGGTTTATGTTTTTAAATAGTTTCACAGTGCTCAACATTAGAACAGCATTGCACATATTCATCTGTTTGAAGTACATACATGACAGGTGTTTCAAGACCATGTGTACCAATGGAAACCACACAGGGATTGACTGTTTCTTCTTTTGGAGTTGGCATTCAGGAGAAATCATGTGTGTTTATTATTATGTAATATTTGAATGATTACTCTATCACCTTGCATAAATTAAACACATGAATGAAATAAAAATTTAAAATAATCTTTTTCTGACATTGCATTTGAAACATAGTGCACAGAATTGGCATTCCAAAAGTC
Organism: Anolis carolinensis; assembly: GCF_035594765.1. NCBI lineage: Eukaryota > Metazoa > Chordata > Lepidosauria > Squamata > Anolidae > Anolis > Anolis carolinensis. Next base: position 159,104,624 of record NC_085845.1, read on the forward strand.
GCCAGAATCCTGTATCTGGACAGCTTGAAAGAAAAAAAGAAAGAAAGAAAGGAAAGGAAAGGAAAGGAAAGGAAAGGAAAGAAAAGAAAAGAAAAGAAAAGAAAAGAAAAAAGAATTATAGCTAATGAGCATATTCATAGTACCAGTCCCTGGCACATAGGTGATAAAAATACTTATGGCCTACATCAGGGGTCCCCAAACTTTTTAAACAGGGTGCCAGTTCACAGTCCTTCGGACCGCTGGAGGGCTGGACTATAGTTGGCCACCAAGCAATATAATAATAATAATAATAATAATAATAATAATAATAATAATAATAATAATAATAATAATAAATCACACGGTCCTAGACACTTGGGAAGTGTTTGACTTGTGATTTTGTTATACGAAATCCAGCATATCTATCTTGTTTGCTGTTTCATACAATAATAATAATAATAATAATAATAATAATAATAATAATAATAATAATAAAAACAACAACAACAATAATAATAATAAAAAGAGGGTTGGAAGAGACCCCTTGGGCCATTGAGTTCAATCCCCTTCTGCCTTTGTGCACCAAAAGCACAAGCAAAGCACCCCTGACAGATGGCCTCCCAGTCTCAATGTCAATAATAATAATAATAATAATAATAATAATAATAATAATAATAATAATAATAAAAAGAGGGTTGGAAGAGACCCTTTGAGCCATTGAGACCAATTCCCTTCTGCCTTTGTGCACCAAAAGCACAAGCAAAGCACCCCTGACAGATGGCCACCCAGCCTCAATGTAAATAATAATAATAATAATAATAATAATAATAATAATAATAATAATAATAATGTGATTTTGTGATAAAAAATCCAAAATATCTATCTTGTTTGCCGTGTCATACAATATAATAATAATAATAATAATAATAATAATAATAATAATAATAATAATAATAATGGTTGTAAGAGAAAAAGAGGCCCCTTGGGTCATTTAGTCCAACCCTCTTCTGCCCTTGTGCCGTGGGGGCCGGATAAATAGCTTCGATGGGCCGCATCCGGCCCCTGGGCCTTAGTTTGGGAACCCCTGGCCTACATCAACAAGCTTAAGACTCACTGAACAGAATGATTGTTGGGTCCAGTTCTAAAATTCTCTGTACAATTATCTTATTGAAAGTTGCAGTGTAACTTCATTGTGATCTGGGGATTTCAACATGTATGGAGACACAAATGGGACATCTATAAATATCTAAGGTGAAACATTTATGTCCAGAGTCTTATTAGAGAGTGGGTAGTTAAAAGAGCACTTATAGTTGACCTTTCTGTTGAAAATGCAACAATGCAAAACACTTGAAATGTCTTAGGAAGAGTATCAATGATAGGGTTAAGAAAATTTAAGTGATTTAAAGTCTTATCTGTTAACCCCATTGTAACTTCTCTCAGATATAAACAAATACTTTTAGAGATCTTTCCAACTTTCCTCTCCCTGTTCCTTATTCTCTCACTTCTACCAAAAATGTAACCCTTAGATAGCCTCCCAATCTTTAATGGTATTCTTAACAATAACATTTTGGGTTTCTTTATCCATGGGTGTCTTTATGTAAGTTGTATGTTTGTTGCATAGATTTTTGCAGTTTCAGTTATGTTGACCTAGAATGATCAAATCCATCTCCTACACTTTTAAGCACTGCCAAAAACCAATGGAGTTTTAGCCCTGTGCTTTTCTTTTTTCATGGGGCTTAAAGGGAACTGGGAAAATTGCAAATAACAGAAATTTCTAGGAAACTTTTTAAAAACAAAAGTTTTCATGGTTGTCATTCCCAGGCTTGACTGAAATAACTCATGCAGTTATACAGTTCCTGTTGTTTTTGTTTTGTAGCAGCTGCTGTTGACTTATGGCAACCCCATGAATTTCATAGGGTTTTATAAGGCAAGCAATGGAGACAATAAAGTGGATTTTCATTGCCTTCTTCTGAAATATAGCTTACAACACCTGGTATTCCTTTGTGGGCCCACATCCAAGTATTCACTAGTCCAGACCATGCATGGGTTCCAAGTCAGATAGACTTGATGCCTTTGGATATTTATGTGTCACATAGATACTTCACACATTACCAAAACCAACCAACAAACTTAATGATACATATGCAATCTACATTCAGCTTAGGGGAGTGAGACATATTAAATTAATTGCAAGAACAAATATTCAAATGTAAATGGATGGGGAGAGCTATTCGAGCAGTATAAGGAACACTGTGAAAGATGGATTAACCTTTCTGGCCTTCACAGACCACCACATTTGCTTCATTGTATTCATTCTTCTTGAAAGTGACTTTCCAGGCTATGCATCTATTTGACCTCTGAACAACGTCCTTAATTACTATTACAACCAAAACACTAGAACTGACCTTTTTTTTTTTTATAAGCAACAATACCCTCAATATCATTCTGATCCTGGAGCCAGGGATGAGAAACTTTTAGCATTCCATATGTTTTAGATTTCAGTTTCCATATACCAAAGAGAACATGGCCAGTGGTAAGGAATTATGGGAAGTGAAGCATGAAACATCTGGAAAGCCAAAGGGAACATCAGAAGTTTTTTCTCCTGTAATATGCAGTCCCCCACCTTGCACCTCAGTCATTATAATCTAGAACACATCAGTGGCCTCAATTTTCTATATCGATTAAGGAACACCATCCCAGGACCTTTAAAGAGATTCCCAGCTAAGAAAGAAAGCTCTGACTTGAATTGGTAATCAAATCTGCGAATATGGCCCGGTTTCCAATTCAAATAGTGCTTATCATTGTCTACAGGCTCTCATTCCAAGTTGTGTCACTGCCAGCTGCAGCTCATCTTTCATCTGAGAACATGCAGGTTTTTCTCATATCAGATTGGCATGTACAGATTTAGTCTCTGGAGTGTATTCCTCTTGGCCGTTTTCTAAAATACTGTCTTGCCATAGATAAGCCGTTGCCAGATTGCTTTTTTTTATATAACAATTCCTTAATTGTAAATATATAATTGTAAGTTTCTGTGTATGGGAGAAAGAGGAAAAACCATGGATGACTATTGTTTTCAGGTCATTGCCACATGTTTGATGCAGTATTGTAGCCAGAAATGTTGAGCTGGGGGTGGCCTTAGCATAATGCAAGCAAGTATTATGAAATCACAGGCATGATGCTTGCAAATACATTATCAAATCATCAAAGCAGCTGTAATTTCATTTTAAAAAATGACTTGCATAAACTCTAAAAATGTAAATATGTACAACAGTAGTCAACACTGACCATTGTGCAGAATACATAAAGCTATACTATGTATTCTGTGAGCCCACTGGGACTCTAGAAAGTCATCTTCTTCAAACAGCAATCCTAATGGATCATAGGTCTTTCTAGCTGCACTGCTGGAAACCTGAAATCCATATTGCAGTAATATCTTTACTGTTTTTATTAGGTATACAAAAACAAAGGCACACCCCAGCCTCATAAATAGAATCTTCCTATTGCAATTCCACATTGCACCAAATACTACTTTCAGGGGAATGTCTTCTATATCCTGATTGTTAGGAACAGACCTCTACTATTTTCAATGACTAGTGTCTATGATTGAACAATTTTATGATTCCTATGCTTTTCTCTACACTAATGAATATATAGGGATCTCAAATGTAACTACTCTTGGGTAGTTCCAATGCGATTAAAAAAAAAAACGAACACACAATCCTACAAGTCCTAAGAAGATGTGGTTAATGGATGAAAAGAGTATATTAATGGTGATCTAACATTTGCAGAAAATGTGTACTGAAACGTGTCTAGAAGAAGCTGATCTCTCTCTCAAACAATTACCCATCATTCCTTAGGGAGGCATCCTTCAGACTTCAACATTAAAATGCTGAGCAGAGTCTAGTAGAAAAGGGAAGAAGACCCCCATGAACACAAGCTTCCTTGACGTAAACATAATGAAAGCAAATTGACATGAGATGGGGAAAGGAATAGGCAATGAGAAAATGTCTCTTGAATAAAATATCTGCTGAAACTAGTCAAGGGGAGCTGGCAGTGCATGGTACAATTTATCACCAAAAGAAGGAATGGGATAGATCAAGGACAGTGAATGTCATGCAGGATGCTTAAAGCAACAGAAATGAAATGATCCCTATCCTATCTCTTTTTCCAGATACTCTGGTTAAAGAATCGTTGTCAATTATGCCAGGGACGTAATAGCCTCATTTTTTGCTAGCACACAGTGCAATGAGTATATATCCACCACCATCACTGCTGTCCCTGCTGTCTTAAATAACAGCAGGCTCCTGTGCATTCAGATAATCTTCATAGGTGGTTATGAATATGATTGCCTTTATAGAAGTCCCCATTCAAATTCCATTGCAGTAAATGGATGTGAAGTAACTGTAATAAAGCCTTTTGAGTCTTTCTCGAATTTAAGAGAATGGATGGAGGTACCTGCTCACATCTATAATGGAAGCAAATTTGATATAAAATGAAGGCACGTAGAAGCACAAGGACAGGAAGAAGTAGGAGTAATTGTTCTGGTACACAATCTCTTTCTTGACAGTGTCCATTGAAAACATTCTTACCAACAAGTGAATAGTGGATATTGCCCACCAAAATTTAATATGCATGATATTTGCATTTCAAACACTATGATTTTTTCTCAAGATTGTTTGCAAAAGTTCAACAGAAAATACTTTGTAGTGTTTGCCTTTGCTTGCAACAGCCAGATTGGTCACAGGAACATGCAGGAGTAAGCATATCACCCCTATACTAAAGTCACTCAATTGGTTGCCAATTCGTTTCTTGGCAAAGTACAACATGTTGGCTTTGACCTTTAAAGCCCTACATGATTTGGGTCCAGGTTACTTACAAGATCGCCTTCCCCTGTACAATCCACACCATACACACACAGGTCCTCTGGGGGGCGTCTACTCCAGCATTCCAGAATCCAAACTACCATCACCCAGAGGACATTTTCATTAACTGCCCCAAGACTGTGGAATGACCTGCCAGAAGAGATTTGATAGATAAACTGTTGAAATTTAAGACACAATTGAAGATCCATCTATTCCAGCAGGTCTACACTGACAATTTTAAGTTGTGAATTTGAATCTGCATTTTATCAATGGATTTTAACTTGCCTTTTAATAGTATTTTTTCTTTTGTTTTAATGATCTTGTATCCTTGTATATATCATCATCATCATCATCATCATCATCATCATCATCATCATCATCATCATCGCTGACTGGATATCCCTTCCCTCCTTTCATGTCAAATCATGGTTCCTGTTCTTTTCATTATTTCCCATATTCAAAACTTATATATATTTCAAACTTCCAAATCAGTCTGAAAACTTTCAGAGCATGGGATGACTCAACGTTCATTTCCAGCTGCTCAGGGATAGGAATATACAAGAATCTGACTTTGGAAAGTGTTCACGAACTAGATAGAGTGAACAATGATATAGCCATTTTCCAGTATTACAGAACTTGGTCCTTCAGGATGGCTGCCTTAATTTTAAGGTAGGTTTGAAGGCCATTTACAATGTGACAATGATTGTAACAGGTCATAAGCCTAGCTTATGGTATTATAACTGCCAGCCTTAATTTTAAAAATCCTTACAAAAAGAAACTATAAGATTTTTTTTATTTTGCCAGTTTATCAGAATCAAGCAGAAAACAAGAGGAAAAACAGAAGAAATCATCAACACTAATGCAACATAGGAAATTGCTTTGCTGTATCTCTTTCAATAGTGTCAGACAGAAACAAAGTACTCATTGCCACACAAAAAAAAAAGAGAAAAGGAAACCAGATTCAGGAATTACAATGATCTGATGCTTGGGTTATTTTTAATACAATGTGCCAGAGATCAGTACCATATTTGTGCATTTGCTACAGTTGTTTCCTTTTTTCCTGGAAACGCATTGCAGATTGGCAATGAATGTCTCACATACTGGCATTGGTCTGTGGACCACCACTCTGAAAGTGCATATCTGCTACATAGTTTTCAGAAATAATATGAAAATAATAAATATATAGCATTTTGTCTTCAACATATTATTCATCATTCTAAAAAAACATACACCTTGATATATTTTTCCAAATTTCCAGAAAAGAAAGACTGCAAGGGATAAAAATGGGGAAATATTTTCCTACCCAATTTTTCCCTTAGGGTCTTACATCTCTATTTTCGGCACATGTGATTAAAAATTTTTGATTGAAAGGCTTCTGGTCCATTTGCATGCTCAGCTCAGAGTGATGGTGGCTATTTTAAATTCCTAAATAGCTCAGCATTTACTCTGAAGGATGACATGATCCTACAGCAGTCTTTTTAAAAAATTACTTTTACTTTGATCATATCAATCTCCTTGCATTTTTATATTCCATTTCATTTCATAACATGAACATGTAGTCTCCACCTACCTAAAGTGACCCTTCCAACAATAGATGACTGTGGTTTTTACATCTGTCTCCTCTTGGAAAAATGTGTAGCGGTGACTAGGAGACAGGGAACCTTCCCCTGCAGGAGGTGAATGTAGGATTTTCCCCTACTGTTGTCTTCTGGCTGTGGAGCGTTTTGTTAATGTTCTACAACCAGGAGCAAATGCACTAGTAAAGTACAAAAGTAGAGTAATCAGACATGCTCACTTAACAATTCAGTTTTTGAAAATGAGTTCAAACCTCTGTGAATCTGATGTGATCTTACTTTTTATGCCTTTCTGAAGTTTAAGATAATATAACAGTAAAGAGTTGAGATCACTGATGCTAGTTATCACCATGTAGTGCCAGGATCATGGAGGTGAATCTGAGCCGCTTTGGGTCCCATTTAGGGAGAAAAGTGCACACACACACACACACACACACACACACACCATTTAGGTCAGTGTGTTCTACTGGAGCCCCCGGTGGCGTAATGGGGGAAAGCCTTGTGACTTGAAGGTTGGGCTGCTGACCTGAAGGCTGCCAGGTTCGAATCCCACCCGGGGAGAGCGCGGATGAGCTCCCTCTATCAGCTCCAGCTCCATGCGGGGACATGAGAGAAGCCTCCCACAAGGATGGTAAAATCATCAAAACATCCGGGCGTCCCCTGGGCAACGTCCTTGCAGATGGCCAGTTCTCTCACACCAGAAGTGACTCAGGTTGCTCCTGACACATTGTTCTACTTAACAATGACTAGTAATGACACAATCTCACTCTGTCTCTTCATCATGATGATGGCACTAGGTCTTCAGCATCTCAACGTCCTGTTGGAGAGCCAGGCAGCTCCTCAATCTCATCTGCTAGATTTTCAGACTCAGAAAAACGATTGCTCTCAAGAGATGTAGATTCCTAGCAATCTGCCTCCTCATGTTTCTCTGAATCTTCCAACTCCAGAGCATGCGCTATGACATGAACTTTGCAAGAAAGAGGTTAAATAGGATTTTTGTCAGGGTGGCGTCTTTAAAAAACTTACTCATGAAAAGTCTTTTATGAATTCCTGTTGTTTTCGTTTGTGCCTCTAGCAAACCAGCTGATGAAAATATACTTAGAAACTTAAAATGATAAATATCAGTTGCACATAACTTGAAAAGACAGTCTCTCAGCACTCTTCAGGTCATTAAGGAACCCTATAGTTATCTCCAAAGTCTCTTAAATGCCAACTTCCGTATTATTGTTGGCAGTGGGGTGTAAAGGCTCAGTGTGTGAACTAAGAAAGGATTACTAATTTGTTATTCATATATTTTGACAGAGCCCTTGACACTGTGGAGAGAAGAAGATATTTTCTGGACTCTGATGACTTGGAGCTTTTCAGGCTAAATTTCACACAGACAGCTAAATTCTTTGAATACTTGTGCATTTGGCAACACATTAATAGAATTGCTTATATTATAAATAATATTGCAGAAGAACCCCTACCCACCTGCCTTTTCCTGCTGATGCCTGCCACTGCGAAATGATCTGGATTATACAGCATCTACATGGGGTGAGGAATAAGCAGACAATTTCTTTCTTAATGCCAGACTAGTCAAGAGGGATTTAGGCACTAAAAATAAACAACAGTGTTCTCTTGTTCAGCATTTGACTTCAGGGAGGGAGAACTGAATTTGTCAACAACTTTGCTAGTTGGGGATAATCAGTACAGGTCAGCTATGTAACAAAGGTCTTTCTTTCCTAGGTGTGAGCAACTGGAGTAAGCAAACAGGGTGAAGAAACAAGAGAGTTTTGTGTGAGACCTGCTTGAAGACTCAATGCAGGGTTGACTGAGGGGGCTGAATTGGTAGCCTATTTGAAGTTTCCTTTGGGCTTTGTTTGGTCTCTTTCTTTGCTCAGCCTGTCCTGTCTCCTAAGTCAGGCTTTTATTGTTCCTAGGGTTGAGTTCATCTTTTTTGTTGGGTATTTAAGTGTTATCTTTATTTCTGTTCAGAAAATGCTAGTGTGTTTGGTTATTACCACTTTTTCAAAGTTCTTTTTCTGTTTAAGGATAATTTCCTATACATAGTTAAAACATCATGATTCTATTTTAACAGCCATGGCAAAATCCTCTCAAATCTTGAGATTTGTACATTACGGAGAGGTATTTGGAATTGTTATTGGGTGTAAATATTCAGAGGGCACGAGATCTCTGGTTAGTACTTGGATGGGAGACTTCCAACAAATACAACAAAGGTGCTGTAGGCTAGATTTCTGAGTATTCCTTGCCCAAGACAATCCTGTGAAATTCATAGTGTTTTCATTGGTTGACAAGTGACTTGAAGACACATACACACACATTTAAAATTATTACACAGGTTTAATGCTTCACCATACCCAAGTGTTCCAAAGGATGTTCCTATGGTAGTTACTAGTTAGAGTAGAATATAGCCCAAAAGGTCCCTTAGATTTTGATGTAACTTTTTCTAAACTTCTAGACAGATCTACTTCTTAATTTTTTCACATTTTAGAACCTAAAATAGAACTAATCAAATGAAAAGAAGTAAAAACAAAACAAAAATAAGAAGAAAGGGGAAGTAAAAGGAGGGAAGGGAATACTTTCAATTAAAAAGAATCTCAATAGAAAATAAAATACAAAAAGTGAAAATAAATCTTTTGGACTCTGCAATTAAGTCTATATCCAACTCAATATTTTAATTCACATTGCACAGTGGGGTTTCATATTTTGAATGAAATCAAAATTAATATAACTATCTGGCGTTGAAGGTCTTAGAAATATTAGCTTTCATATTCATTCCCTTTGCATTTTGTTAGCAGCAAAATGTCAGAGTGCACCAGGCTAAAGGCAGATTTAGAGTGAGCTCCTGCAGGTTTATGTGGGAATAAATATCACCAAATTATTTTGGGCTTCTTTAGAGACCTATAAAATAGTGGCAGATAGTAGCTTCCTTATCAATTGAATCTCTGAATTTTAGTCTGAAGTTTAAAGGTTCTAGAGAAGGGGAATCCATTTTGGTGAAAGAGTTCACCAAATAGCTCTGGATAGCTCTCTTAAAGCTTGGATCCAACTGTGCCATGGCTGTGAAGGCTTGTATTTGCAGTACATGCCCAACCTTTCCAGTTTGGCAGATGCAGTTCCAGTTAAGCCTTTGTCATCACATTTTACAGCAGCTTTTAAAATATTCTTCTCTACTCCCGCTCCTAATTTTCCTTATCTGTATGTTATTATATTATGCTTGTAACCATGGATGAAAAAATTTACCATCGCATGACATTGCCATAAACTCACTGCAAACTAATCTTTAAGTTGCATTGAAGCAATCATTTTTGAAAAAGGGCAAATCCTATTTTAGGGTTGATCAATGTGTGTTCAACCAGTCTTCCAAAGAATTTTCAGTCATGTGATAATCTGAAGATATATCTACAGCAACCTCAGTGCCAGTGACATGCACTGATTTATTTATTTACTACATTTATATCCTGCCCTTCTCACCTCGAAGGGGAATCAGAGTGGCTTACAAATTATATGTACATATAATATATTATATTATTAGCATAGCATGACATTAGCATTAAATTACTATACTGTACTATATTACTATACTGGAATATTATTAGTAATATTATATGTAATATATAATATATAATTAATATTATTATATTGTATTATTATTCGTATTATATTGTATTTATTATATTATTATCAATATTATATGTATATACAATATATATATTATATTATATATTATATTGTATATTATATATATAGCATGTTATTGGGGGAGATGAAACTGTGTAATGTGAGTGCTCATTCTCTTTACTGCTGTTGCCTGCTCCCAGTCTGTTACCATTGTCATTTCCAGTAGGGAACTATGAAAGATCTGACTGCAGAGTCAAAAGTTCCCTCTTTCTCCCTGATCACTTTCTCCATTTTTTTTTAAAAAAAACCCCAATAAATCAAGTAACTGTGAAGCTTCATAGTTGTACCAAGCCTATTCTATGAATTTTCTCTCTTAATTTTAACATTTTATTTCTTGCAAGACCACATTTCAGAACATCTTGCTCATTAATGGTTTGGCATTGCTAGAAAGTTTGAAAGTCAAAATTACATCTTCCTCTTACAGAATAAACACTATAGGAATATCTTTTTAATTGCAAAATGCTTATTTGTTTTTAATTAATATTTTAAGTTTATATGGATTGGACTCAGTACTTTGAAAACCCAGAAGTACAGAGTAGAGTAGCTCCAAATCTCTAAAATAGCAAAAGGCCAAATTCCACAGGGGGGGGGGGGGAAACAGAAAATGTAAAAAGGGTCATGTACAAAGACAGGGAATCCATGGATTGAGAGGCATGTCCCTACAGTTGTGGTAAGCTAAATGTGTCATAATAAGCTTTGGTACAATAAGATGAGGACCTAGACAGTCATACTCCAATATGGGTATACGATGGCAGAACTCATTTTAGGAGTCTCCTGTGATAACTTTCTTTGTCCTTGGCTTGCTTTAATTGCTGCAAATTGAGTTCATGATGCAAAAACTAGTTCGCATTTATCTCAGTATGGAGGGTGATAGAATCTTTTCTTTCACAGTAGGCTCAGGCAAAAACAAACAGCTGCAGCTTTTCTTAGGTTGTCTGATATTTATCATGAATAATGTTTACCATCTTGAGCACACTCAAATCTTTCTTGGCCATACATGTTCCAGTTTTCATCTATGAAATGTTGGAAGGTATATTAATGTGCTGATGTTTTTTGAGCATTATGGTATATATATGTGCTTTAGTGAAACACTAACAACCTCTTCACACATGCAACTGAAATTGCCACGGATTGTGGCGATTCCAGTAGTGAATGTCCAGGAGTATGGGTAACCCATTGCCCCACGCCCTGGATTGCCTGACTTCCCCATATTCCCATCTCATGGAAGGAAGCGTCTGCTTCCCAGCTTCCTCCTGTTGATCCAAGGCAACACGGGAAGCCTCCAATGTTGCCACCATGGTGGCATGTGCTGATTTGCTTTCTTCTTTAAGATGGAGCCCTGCTGGATGTTGCAGTGTCATATAATGGGAGCTGACGGGCCTTCACCTTAAAGAAGGAGAACTGGCAAATGCTGCCGATTTTGCACCCATGTGATGAGGACTTCCATATGAAATATGAAATTATCCCCCTCACTGTATACTATTTCAAGTACCAGGAAAAATCTAGAATCAATACCAGCCAAGAATTGCATAAAAGTAGAGGTATTTTTAATTCAGGATCCCCTCACCACCGCTTAAATCCCCAAACACCAGTGTTTGGGAGACTATTCAGGCAATTGTCAACAGTCCATGATGTGAAGACTATTATTGTAGTGCAATAAGAGATCTAAAGGCTTATCCTTGAAGGAGTAGATTCCGTTTAAATATTTGGTTGGTAGCTAAACTACCAGATATTTATATTTATGAAAGTTTTTTTATTTAAAGCAACATAAGCAAGAATATAAAGCTAAGAAGAGTGCATAAGTGACCTAAATATAGAGATTTACCCGTCTTAAGAGGAGGTGGAAAAGTGTCACCCGCCGGATTTAATGAGGGTGCTATAAGAAGGCACTCAGGAGAAAAGATTAACTGTTGCACCTCAAGATTATCTAAAACCCATTTACAAGGCATCACAAAGGGTCTTAAACAAAGACAGTGATTTAATTAAATGTAAGCCCTATTTATCTGTCTGAATTGTTTACAAATACCTATTGTTTGAATTTTTTAAAAGTTGTCCATTTAATAAAAGATTAGGTCTATTGTTTAGGTTTAAGTTTACGAAACCACTGGTTTTAACTGAAATAGTAATCAAATATATTGATACATATAAGCAATACTATTATATACATTTACCAGTTGGCCATTATTTGCACTAATTTTGGCAGCATTATCTTAAAAGGAATCAGACATTAAAATTCTCAGTAATCCTTGTCATAATCCAGATACTTGGAGTAATCATATACATTATAATCTTTAGTAATCTTGTGGCATCTAATTAATTAATCTTAATTAAGATTCAGCTTTAGTGCCAGGCTTCCTGTTTTATTTTGTATGTGTGTTTTCTTAAATGTCAACTATCAGAACCTCATCTATAAAATAATAGTTTTGCCAGCCTTTAAAACCCCAGTTTTTTGTCTTTTAATGTGCCTAAAATGTTTTCAAAATAGAGTGATTACAAGGAGGGTAATATTTGGATACAAATGATTGAATCATGGTTGTGCTTTAATTACATAATGCTATGCCACTGTATTCATTATGAATACTAGCTGCTGGACGCTACATTTTAGAGGAAGGAACTGGTAAAATCATCTCAGAGTATTCCTTGCATAAGAAAATCCTGCAAAATTCATGGGGTCACTCTAAATCAGTGTTTCCTAACCTTTTTTTGTCTAGGGCCCATTTGACCAAGTTTCTGATACAGAACATATGCCATCCAGTAGTCACCATCTGCTTGCCCACAGAAAACCATATTTAATAATCTAGAGCTGATGTGGTCTATCCAATGCAATGTTCAGCTCTGCAAAAAGTAGAGGAAATAAAATAAAATAAAATAAAATAAAGAGGAAAGAAGTTTGCAGACCAAATTTTTGTTCTTGCAGCCCACAGGTTGGTAACCACTACTCTAAATTGACAGGTCAAATGAAGGCACATGCACACATATCATGTATTCTGGTTCACATGCATAAATCCACTTACACATACAACCATTGTGCATTGCCCATAAAGATACATACTGCAACATTACATATCCAAAACCATATGCCAAATAATGCTGCGGAGGGGAGGGTGCACTTTGATGGCCTCTGTAAAAACAATTAAATTAATTTGGCATGAGGCACTAAAATATGGCATGTGAATCAGGGGAGTCTTAGGTGATTGAAGGCCAATTCACACCCAAACACTCTACACCTGCAAGTTCCAACAGTCCTCCTGCCTTCATGCAATGTAAATGTTCCTGGTTGCTTCGGGGTTGGAAAGGAATTTTCCTTCTTTTTGTGGGGGTTTTCACCTACCACTTACTGTATTGGATGAACTTTGGTGATTGGTTAAGGTCATTCCAACATTGAGAATGACATCCTATGTGTACTTGAGAGCAGCGACTACACTGCACCTAAATTTGTACTTCAACATGTTACTGCTGTCCCACATCCATATAGCATTTGTGGAGACACATTTTTCTTCATTTGTAAAATTGTGTGACTACTTCTTTTCATTAATGTGTTTGATATAAATTTGTCATCATCCTTGCTGTGAAAGGTTAGCTCAAGCATTAATAAAAAAAGATATATTTTTACAAGAATGTCACTGGACAATGAAGCTTCCTATTACTAGAGACTTACAGGTTTCCTTTTCTGGTATAAGAAGACATAATGTTGCTGCTGCTTTAATCAGTAGCCCTACAGTTGGAATTAATGATTTATTTTCACTTTGACACATTTATTTGCAGAGTGCAGAAAATAATGTTTATTTGTGGCTTAAAAGTCCCACTGGAGATTCTACATATGTACTTTCACGTATTATATTTATTACAGTTTCTTACATTTTTCTTTTACCTTAAAGCAATGAGAAGAAAGATGTCTAAGTATACTAAAGAGCAGCAGATATCAGGAGAAAGGATAAAAGAGAATTTAGAATGACATGATTTGGGGTTACGCTATGGCCTACAGATCAATGTGTGGGTTGAAAAAAAAAATGATCCTGTCCTTGAAGTAAATCACACAGGAGAAATGAAATCTTGCATTCAGTGGTATAATCCTAAGAGATTTTAACAAATGGCAAAGAAAAGATAAGAAAACCTCAAACCTTACATAACATATAAAATACATTTCCTCCAGGATTAGGAAACACTTAAGAAACACTACAGAAATTACTGGAGCATTCAAATTCCCAGTTTTGAAAGTGGAAGTTAACACTAATTATATATTATTTGCAATATAAGAAAGAATGAGATAGCTGCCTTAGGATGCTGTACAAAGGCAGCAAATGGTTAATTATTTAATGTGTTTGGGCAAGATCTGACATCAGAGGCTGTGAGTCATCTTTTTAATGATGCAGGTATATCTCTAATACAGAGCCGGCCCTAGGTATTTTTCAAGTGTAGGCGAACAGAATTTTGGTCCCCCCCCCCCAAAAAACACCAATCACTGAAAAATAAAAGCGTTGGATAAGCAAAAATGTTGGATAATAAGGAGGGATTAAGGAAAAGCCTATTAAACATCAAATTACATTAAGATTTTACAAATTAAGCACCAAAACATCATGTTTTACAACAAATCAATAGAAAAAGCAGTCTTGACTGCACCCCCGTATGTTTTGCGCCCGAAGCGACTGCTTAATTCGCCTCATTGTTGGACTGGCTCTGCTCTAATATGATATATAACTCTTCTACCGAATTCTGACAATCTGTATTGGGGTGTCTGGCATAGTGTCTCATTGGACAGTGGGATCTAAGGCATGATGATACCCACTGGGAAATGGATTCAGAGTGACATCTCTGCTCCTCACCTGAAAATATGAATGGTGCACAATATCACAATTCAATTTTATGTATTTGTAAGTCAGTTTATTATGACACTAGTATATAACAGGAAGCAAGATATTAGGTACATCTATACAGTAGAAACAATCTAGTCTTGACACCACTTTAACTGCTATAGATCAATGCTATGGAATTATGCAAGTGGTTGTTTTACCAGGTCTTTAGCCTTCTCTGTCAGAGTGCTCACCAAACTACAACTCCCATGATTCCATAGCATTGACCCATGGCAGTTAAAGTCATATCAAATTGCATTAATAGATGCCCCCTTGGTCACCTGTATTTTCCTCACAAGGAATGGCAGTTTGGAGACCCCCCCCCCTTACAAAATCTTTGGTACCATGTGTCTTGACTGAGATGTGGAAGTGGCATTTACAGGGAGGATTGGGGGGTGGGCAAGAGCCCACACATACGATTGATAAAAAAAAGAGAACCAAATTTTAAATGAAATGGAAAAAAGGGTATAAAATGGTTGCAGATACAAGACAATGTATCTTCCACTCTTTGTTAACAACTGTGGAAGGTTTTTACAGTATGAAATGTGATAGAAGTGTTTGGACTTAGTGATTTTATATAACACATGAAATAAAAAAATGTTTATTGTTTTAAGGAATGAAAATTAACATTGTGTCATAGTTTAACATAGCAGTTAGCATCAAAATTAGAAAATGGAATATCATTTATCATGATGTAATGTGATATAGTGCTCATATGCTGCATAGGATATGAAGAGATAATGACTGATATAATAATCCTAGATATGTTAACCTGTGCAAAAAGTACAAATACAGTAGTCTCGCTTATCCAACATAAACGGGCTGGCAGAACTTTGGATAAGCGAATATGTTGGATAATGAGAGATTAAGGAAAAGCCTATTAAACACCAAATTAGGTTATGATTTTAGAAATTAAGCACCAAAACATCATGTTATACAACAAATTTGACAGAAAAAGTAGTTCAATGTGCAGTAATGCTATGTAGTAATTACTGTATTTATGAATTTAGCACCAAAATATCACGATGTATTGAAAACATTGACTACAAAAATGTGTTGGATAATCCAGAATGTTGGATAAGTAAGTGTTGGATAAGTGAGACTCTACTGTAACAACAATAACATTTCATTTGGGGCCTGCTGCTGATGCACAGCCTCAGGATGTTGAGGATGAGGAAGCCTCCGAGATACTACTGCCACTGTTATTTCAAATTCTCACCAGTTGTCCCAGTGGAGACACGTCAGTGGAACTTGTGCAGGAATAGGAGGAGAAGGTGTACAAGGACGTGGTGGAGATGGTTGTGTCTGCAGTGGATTTGGAGATGCATCCTCCTTACGTCATTGTCATTTAATCTCCAGCTACATCTGCCCCCTCCCAGCCAGCAGTCCCCCCCCAAACACCTGGAAGACCTTGTTCCTCTCCTTGGATGTGTGCACTGTAATGCTAAAGTGAGCCATGGGAAAGATGTCAAGCATCTCTCAACCAGTGGGTTGTGGAACCGTGTAACGAGGCACCAGCCCACGTTGTTTGGGGATGAGTTTGGAACTGGGCATCAGCAGCAGCTGTACTATTTCGCCCACTGTTGGAAGTGTGAGGGTTAAGAGGCAGCACACCCTTGATAAGTGAGGTACATCCAGGGGCAGTTTTTTCCACCTGTTTTTGGACGGTGCACAAAAACAGATCCGTGGGTTCCCCAAAATTTGGATAGCAGAAATGGATCGAGGTTCAGCCAAAATGCACAAGCCTAATAACAACTCCTATCGTTATATTTTCAGAAATTAGAGATTGAATTGAAAACTTTGTCTATACATCTACTGTAACAGATCAGATGGTGTAGTAATGTACACTCTTAGAATGCACACTTCCTTTTCTCTGATTGGGAGGTTCAATGATATCCCCTGCAGCTATCTTTTAACCTTCCTGAGATAAAACTGACATTCTGTAAACCTCTGGTTTTTCCTTCAGGCTAGCCATCAGTTTGCTACCATGGTGCTGAATAAATACCTGCAAAACTGAATTCTCAACAAGCAAAAAAGTGAGTGTTTGATAGGAATTATTCAGCCTTTCCTTCTGCTATGATAAATGAGTGACTGCTAAAGGCAACTCACTGGAAACACATTCTGGTCTATAAGGTTTCCCAATTAGGAGCAAAGTTTTGATTTAGTGGAAGGAAGGCATGTGATACTTAAAGGTCTACAGCAACAATAAAAGTTTATTCCATGACCTGCTTTCTCAAGGTGAACATTCAGTGTTTTCTGAATAGAAATAAGGAAGGAGAGAACTGCTCTCCCATAGTTAATAAAGGCCTTTTATGTTGTAGTCTGTTGTTGATTTGTTGTTGGCTAGTTCATTTATCTCAACAAAACACTGATTGCAGGGAATACCAATCAAAATCCCAATTGCTTTAATGTGGATCAGGGCTATTGCTTCACATTTATCACAAATGCAATTAGTGCTAATAATACTAATAAGGATTACAAACAGAAATAATGAGTACAGTGCTTTCTTCACATTAGAATGTGTCATAAATAATTTGGTTTTGTGAATTTAAGGGATGTGATCTGCATAATTTCCTGATTCCTTTCTGTATTCGCAGTACCTGATATGACTGTAATCTGCAAATTACATCAGCCTAGTCCTGTTTCCTCAGACAGCTCAAGATGCAAATGAAAGAACTGGAGATGCTTCAGAATCTCTTTCAAAAATTGTGTTTTCTAACAGATTGATCTCATTTCTAATTCCAGAATTTTTGTTTCTTTCTACTTCTAGACACTGATCAGACAGTATATCATCTGTTTTTCTCTCTTTACCTTCTATACTTTGAGGAAACTATTGTTAACTTTAATAAAAGAAAGTAACATTTTCATAAATGTACAATTGAGCTCCTTGCTCTTCTGTCTGGCTTATTTTCTCTTTTCAAAATTTGTTTAGAAATCTACTTTTAGAAACAAGTACTTTGAAGGAAAAAATAGGTGGCAATCTGCATTAGTTGAGAGATAAATTTAAAACACTCAGTTACCTGCAAACTTTCCTTTCCCTTTTAAATTCCTGAATGATACAGAAATTGAATAAAAGAGTCATGGATGAACATATTGAATGAACAAGAAACAGAGCAACTTCTGTTGCCAACCCTGTAAAGGGAAGAAAACTACAAGCTTCTTTCAGTATTTTTATGGTAACACTGTTAAGTGTGGTTTTAGAATTTGTTTCATACTTTGTCATGAGTACAAAAACCTGTTTCAAAGGATTCACTTGTGCAAAATACCGTTGCTGGAAAGCAGTTTGGGAAAACCTACGGTTCCATTTCCTTGATTTAAAAAGTCATCAAAAATGTCATCTGAACCTTGTTTTGATTGTAAACAGATGTAAACAGATGACCTCTGTGAGCAAGTAGGATTTATACACATTTTAAATACCCATTGTCTGTTTCCAAGACCTTCTACTTTTTGATAGTATGGAACAAACTAGTTTAAAAAGTTGATTCCACAGTCTATGATTTTTTTTAAATATGGGGATCAGTAAAAATTATCTGCACTCTGACTTCAGAATTTATTTTAAACCGTTTTCAGAAAAGAGAAATATATCATTTTTTTACATAATTACCATATTTTCAGGGGACCAAACAAGTGATGGCCTGAAGTGGTAAGATAAGGAATATAGGGTAGAATGTGCTAACATTTCAAAACAATATTTTTGGAGAGTGTCGAGAATGTGTTCAGTGGTGGGCAGATGTGAATTTTCATGAAACAGCACAGCGCCCTTGGATACCAGTCCACTGTGTTTTATCTGAATTTTAGGCTTCAGTTCTTCAATGAGCATCTCCCTCAATGAGCACTGTTGATTGAACCTTTTCACTGCATGCTGTCCTTCTTTCTTGCAAATCACAGGGGTGGAGGCACCATTTGTTTTCACCACAGTCACAAATAAACTACTGTAACATTTTCCAAACTGCACAGTAGTGACGGGGTGACAGTGACCTTGGACAGAAAGTACTGATAAGACAGTGTGGCCAACAGAAGTTTTAACATAACCAAAATGCAGATAATTTTTTTACTCACCCTTGTACAATTAATTCAGTTTGCCATTCATTCTGCGAATACTTAGTTGAACAAGTATAAATACCCATCAAAATTTTAGGAACCATAGTATCAGTTCATGTTCCTCACACTGGGTATGAAAAGCAGGGGATGGGGAATTTCTCAATTTTTTCTGTGGTTGAAATCTTTGAAAGGTGTCAAAGATACATTGTTTGGTGAATTTTGTTCATAGAGAATTCAAGGTTCATGTGAGCTGTTATGGGTTTTGGTGGAACATTCCATCCCCTAAGACCAGAGCCAGCCCTAGGTATTTTTCAAGTGTAGGCGAACAGAATTTTGGCGCCCCCCCCAAACCAATCACTGAAAAATAAAAGCGTTGGATAAGCGAAAATGTTGGATAATAAGGAAGTATAAAGGAAAAGCCTATAAAACATCAAATTACATTATGATTTTAAAAATTAAGCACCAAAACATCATGTTTTACAACAAATTAATAGAAAAAGCAGTTCAATACATGGTAATGTTATGTAGGAATTACTATATTTGCAAATTTAGCACTAAACATTGAACAGGGATATAGGGCAGTGTGGACTTAGATAACCCAGATAGCCCTCAGTATTAAAAAAAACCCTCTAAAATCAGGACAATAAATAAAGAACAACACTCTGAAAACAGAAGAAATCCAGACAGTAAACAATCAGGGACAGCTAACTCCTCCCAAAAAAAGATTCTCCCAGGCAAGAAGAAGCCAGGCCTTGAAGCCACAGGGCCATTAAATGCTAATCAAGGTGATTAATTACAACATTCACACCTGCTTCAAAGAAAAGTTCTTTCTCCCACCCTGGACCTTCTACAGATATATAAACCCCACATACCTAGCTTCCAAGTTCCTACAGACCTCACAATCTCTGAAGGCCCAAAGGTGGGCTTGCGTGGTGCGAAGGTGGGTCTGCGCTGGCCGGAAGGCCCAGCGTGGCCGCTGGAAGGCCCGAAAGAGAAGGAGGTGGAGAGTGGTGCCCTCCTCCCAGGACGATGGTGCCCCCGGGACGATGGCGCCACAGGCAAATGCCTATTTCGCCTTATGGTTGGACCGCCTCTGCCTAAGACCTACCAGATTACTTCACCCAGGATGGAGATGTGGCAGCTTTGTGTCACACTACTTCACATCCACACAACACAATAGAAAGAAAATGGCCAGGCTTGTTCCCAGGCTGGCAAGCAGGTGGCTTTTTTTTTCAGAAGTGGGCTTAATATTCTGCATATACTTCGCAGCTACAACATGTGCTGTCTGCGGTGATATCAATGTATACAAACTTGTCCTTGGATTTACTGCAGGAAAGTACTGTCATTATATTTGCCATATTGGTGGTATTAATGCCACACCAATGGCAGGTCTCTTTCTCCCCCAGTCGAGTGACACTTGTGATTTAATGAATTGAGATGGATTTTGGCTGACTTTGGGATGGCATTCATAATCAGCTTAAATACAATAGCCCTTTATAGTATAGAGCTGGGTCCTTATGCTAATGTCTTATTCATAAATACAACACAAAGTACAAAAACATAAACTTGCCAGACTAATAGAATGAACTAGAAAAACTCCTCTTTTGTTTACACTTTTTACCATACAGGACCAAAACATTAACTGCAACTTGATGGGGGAAATATGTATCTTTTCAATCAGAGCCGTGATACGGGGAAGATTGAACTTTAATAAAACAATGGCATTCTAGCAAATTTGACAAGACAAGACACTTTGTCCACTGGACCTGTTATTTTAAAATGTGTGTTCTCCCAATAAAACATTTATTTGGTTCTTTTAGACTGCCAATGTTCAAAGGCACATTGTGAAATAGAAGAAAACTGAGAAAATACATAAAACTATAATACTTGTTCCCAAACCTCCAAAACTGCATGATCTGTGAAGGCTGTCTGAGAGCCATACCCTACACCAAAATGAGTGCCAAGGTAGATACCAAATGCTTTAATTCGCCCTTCATAAGCTTCTAGATGATAACATCATAATAGCCACTACTCTCACCAATTCTCAAAGCCCCCCCTCCCACACCAAAAAAAGACTATAGGGTAGGCAGAATGAGAGGAAATTCCTACCTGTTTTCAAAGTGACCAGAAATGCCCATACTTCATTGAGGATGGGAGGATGCATTATGTTTAGAAATCAAAGAAGGAACCCAGTTTTAAATAGCCTGTAAATCCTGCCCCCCATCACATGTAGTGGTTTGTCAATGCCTATTGCAGGGTCTCCTAGTCTCTAACAGTGCTTTGTTGGGCTGTCTGGATATGCATAGTAAACAGCAAAATACAATTCAAGACTTAAGATGTAAAACATATCTCTTGAACAACATGCCACATCTTCAAACAAAAGCTAGAATCTGGAAAACTGGCAGTGCAAATTAGGACCTTTTAAGGACATCTAGCAAAGTCAAGGCAAGGTCGAGTTAAAACCCTTAATGCACTTCAGTGAGTCCCCAATCTAAACCACATTGCACTGTGAAATCAGCTCTGCAGAATGCCAAGCGCTTTGTAGAACCCCCTCCTGTGTTGGAACTCTTTGTAAAATTTGGAACACAGGGGTGGGAAGGCTGCAGGAAAAACCCCAAGGGAATTTCTGAGGGGCTAACCTGGGATAGATTTACTTCCTCTTCTAACTATCATATTCCCTTTCTCCCATGCCTCTGGAACACTTCTGCACACCTTACCCATAAATGAGGGAAAATTCCTGCTGATTTTGGAAATGGTTTGAGACCACTTTCTATGGTTAATGTAATCTTCCTAACCTCAAACCTGCACCAGACATTTCTCCCAAACAGATTTCAAAAAGACAAAAGTGGTCAGTGTAGATGTGCCCCGAATCTGGCCTGCCATGTCATTTTATGTGGCCCTCCAGTGCTAAACTATAGTTTCTGTATTCCTCATCAAGACATAATGACTAAAGATAATGGGAGTTGTGATATAGTAACATCTGAAAGGCCACAAACTTGGTCAAAACTAAAGAGCACCAACCACTATGTAAAAAAATTATAATTGGCCTTCTGTATCCATGAATTTTTCATGCATGGATTCATCGTCCTTTTGAAGGCAACCATAAGGCTAATATGGCCCTCTATGAAAATGAGTTTGACACCCCTACCCTAGAGAGATGGATCAGCAATACAGCTTTCAAACAAACAGCTGAATATATATTCACACATTTCAAACCATTTGCAGAGGTATAAACTAAGACAATGGCTTCATGACACACTACATGTATTAATACAAGGGTCCTTCCTATTGCACATATAACAAAACAAACCTTCTCAGAGAAGGTTTTGAACTCAAAGAAACTGACATTTCTGAGCAGATTAATTGCTTTCAAATTTCAACACTAGCTGACCACTGTAAAGATCTGAAATAACATGTATCATGACACCCAGCTATCTCAAAATTTGGTGCAAGGGGCATATTTTGTTTTCCCCCCTGGATCCTATTACATTCTATCCCACTCTCACATGCATGCATATGCTTTATATTGACAAAACCTCATGCTAAAACAAAATCAATTTAGCTTTAAAGTTGCTATCACTTTCTCCTTTTTAAATCTCAGTTTTGTACCCTTTCTCTCTCCAAAACCATCCTTGATTAGCTGGCTCCAACCACGGTTGTTTCTTCTCTTGTTATACCACCTCTCCCACCTTTTAAAGGTGGTTGTTACCCTTATCAATGGTTCACAATCAGTGCAATCCAGAATGGTCAATCACATGGATAACAGATTTGAACAGTCTGTGCCAGCTTGTGGCCTTTATTAGAAAGGAACAATCCTCCTTTGATTTAGCATCATTAAAGCCTATGTTAATCTTAATAAACCATCCAATTTCCTGGGGAAATCAGATTTAACTCACTTATTGCTCTTTATTCTCCCTATTTAAAGAACAGATTAATGGGTATGACATTTATCCTGATTGTTATGCTTTTTAATGAGCTCCACTTTTGTACACACCAGATGGAATTGACATTCTTTAAGAGGACTCTGTTGACAGGATTTTTATCCACCAATTCCTCTTGTTATGGATATTACTGAAGTACCCAAGGAAGTCGAAACATGCTAGTCCACCACCTGCAGAGAGTTTTGTGACTTTGTTTTTGGAGTTCATTGGCAATGCTAACTTTCTGGGTTAAATTAAAGTTGAACGGTTTTGAGGCAATCCAGGAAACATTGCTGGACTACTTTCAAAGCTAAGTGACTAAAGTTCCTCAGCCAGGATATGAGTATCTGAAGGCAAGCAGACTTTGCTAACCCAATAAAGGCATAGCAAGGCAGTAACTGGCTAAATGCCACTTCCCTTAGAGTGTGTTATCTGTACAGATGTGCTGGACTGAAATTGACCAATGTAAAACATGAAGCACTATTTGGAATATTTTGGTTATTTATCCAGAAATAGTGAGAAAGCATGGTGTAGTGGTTTGAATGTTGGACTACAACTCCAGGAGGCAAGTGTTCCAATCTTCACTCAGACATGGAAAACCTCGAGCAAACCACACATTTCTAGCCTTAGACAAAGGCAAAGGTAAACCTCCTCTAAATAACTCCTGCTAAGAAAACTTTAGGGTAGGGTTGGTGTTGACTTGAAGACACACAAAATAACAAATCCTGGAGTGATCAGCCATTATGTCAGCGTAACTACTTTTTTCCAGCTTTGTGTAAGGATGTAGCAAATATACAATGTTTTTACAGATTGTATAGTAGTTTCTATATGGTGTATGGAAACTCCTTTGCCTCAATTTCTTTACTTCATTGAGAGGCACTGATTGCTTTTGTCTTCCCTCTTTACTTTTGTATTTTCACTTTTCACCTTCAAGATGATTTGATATTTTTATATTCTGTAAGCTTCAAACAGCATCTTGGTCATTATGTTTTATTAGTAAATCTATAAGTACAGTGCCACATTAAAAATGAGAGTAAATTAAATAATTTTCTTCAAGTGGAAGAACTGATTCTAAGGCTAGACAATATGGATTTTATCCCATGGACAGGAGAGAAGGGGGAGGGAAACAGAGGAAAGTGGGGGTAAGTGTCCTTAAGAGTGGGGACCCAACCAAACCCAGCATGGTCCATCCCATGATGTTTCCCTGTCTTCTTCCAGCTTTTTTCTGCTTCCTGCTGTGTTCGTCAACCAGGAGTCAGGAACACCTGACTCCTGAAAATGAAGCGTTCTGGCTGTCTTTACACATTGGCAAGACAGATTTCCATGTCATGGGATGACATCATGAGATGACCTCCATGGCACTTCATTTTGCCAGCATACAAAGATAGTAAAAAATGGGCCCTACTGAGCAAATTTTGCCAAGAAAACCCTGTGACGGTTTTGCCTTAGGGTTCATCATAGGTTAGAAATGAAGGCACATTACAAGAACAACAACAACAACAAATCTTGTACACTGAAATATTATAAATGCAACAGTGTTGTGGAGTGGGGAAAGCAGTTTCCTTTTACCACAGATCTCTGAATGTGTATGTAAACTAAAACTAAAGATTCCAATCAGAGTAAAGAAAAACAACATAACAAACTGAAACCACAGATGGATATGGGATGAAAAACTGGTGGTGCAATCTGGTTTGGGCACATTAGGTTGAGTATCCCTTATCTGTAATTCCAAAACCCAAAATACTCCAAAATCCAAAATTTTTTATGTGGACAGATGAGATAGTGACACCTTTTGGTTCTTATGGTTAATGTACATAGACTTTGACTGGTGTACAAAAATATTTAGAATGTTGTATACAATTGCCTTAAGGCTATGTATATAAAGGACATATAAAACATATGTAATTGAATTTCATGTCAAAAGAATGTGTGGTCCTAAGCATTTTGGATATGGAATACTCAACCTATATTAAAGAGGTAAAGGTAAAGGTTTCCCCTGACGTTAAGTCCAGTCGTGTTCAACTCTGGGGTTGGTGCGCATCTCCATTTCTAAGCCATTGTCCGTAGACACCTCCAAGGTCATGTGATCGGCATGACTGCATGGAGCACTGTTACCTTTCTGCCAGAGTGGTACCTATTGATCTACTCACATTTGCATGTTTTCGAACTGCTAAGTTGGCAGAAGCTGGGGCTAACAGCGGGTGCTTGCAGACCTTTTGGTCTGCAAGTTCAGCAGCTCAGCACTTTAACACACTGTGCCACTGGAAGCCCCAACCTTTATTACAAATATTAAAATCTACTATGTATATATAAAGACTAGAATGAAAAAAACCCAAAACTATGAAGAAAGGAACTCTTCATTTCTTTTACTTACTGAGACAATATCATCTTTCCATATATTCTTAACAAAGCCCTGGAAATTGTTCCAACACTTTTCTCACTTTATGAGAGCATAGATGAAAAATAATAACTTTGAGCTAAGTGCCTCGTCAGTTCCCCTGAACCCCCTGGGATGCTTATTGAAATGATATCTCTCTTGAAACCACCTGGAAGGTCTTTCATAAGGACCTCTACCATCTGTAGATTTCATAGTTTTCTTCTGATGAGGGTGGAGGGAAAACATACAGTGTAAGTATCCTTTGTGGTGATAATCTCAGCTGGGTTTTTGTTACTGAAAGCACCCCTAGAAGACATACCAATACAGATTTTAAAATATGCTAAAACATCTGTCAAGAGCATATGATAGCATTCCTTGTATTTTGTTTCTATTATCTTTTCTATTAACAGACAGTAAATCTGACAGAGTGAATTTTTGTTGTTAACCAGTAAATATGTAATGCATTTACAAAGCATTTAGTGTTGATAAAAGAGCTCTTGACGTTCTCCACCAAAGCATTAATGGAAGGAAACGGTCTTCTTGCTTGCGTGGCTGGCTTGGTGCTTCTCCATCACAACACAGAGACAGAATGACATGTGACATGAGACAAACGCTTACAGAAAAATACAGACCAACCTGGGAGTGTGTGGTGGAGCCACAATATGGCAGGAAATGGCAGGGTTTTACACTGAAAGCATAATGATATTTTTTTAGGTAATTAAAACCATCTGAATCAATAACTAAATAAAAATGTAAAGCTGGAAAAAATGTAGCTCTGGAAACAGTTAAGAGTAAACCAATGGTAGGAGAAGCAGGCATTTACAGCAACAATTGCTTAATACTTGAACCACAGTATCTCCTTTTTAGGAAAATCCTAAACCAGTCCATAAGATTCAGAAGAGACTCATGGCCAACTTTTCCTTCCCTTTAGGATTTTCAGTTAGTATTGATTGTGATACAGAGGCACCAGTGTAATGCAGTGATCTTTCTGAGGGATGCATGAAGAACGGACTTCCTCAAGGGTTTTTAAACAATCGATTAAGTTAATCTATATCTCTCAGACGATACATTTTTCGTCTTGTGATTAATTTTGTGAAACAATGAAAAAAATAGTACCTGAAAGAGGTGCACATTTTTAAAAAACACATACCCACAAAATTTTCCAATTTCTATAACATGCACAAAGAAGTCTTAGTCAATGAGTACATGTATCCGAAAAAAATAAACTGAAAAAATGCATAAAAATATACAGATTTGGAAAAATATGTGCAAAAACTGGCATGGGTTTCTTTGCAGGCAGGAAACACCCATTTGTCCCTCCAACCCACACACATGGAATTTTAGTTTCATTTCTGTGATGTTTTCAGCTTTTAAAAAAATGTTTGGGTTGTATTTTATTTATTTATTGCTGATTATTCCAGTGAGATGTCTTCAGTTCTATCTAGATGTTTCTTCTGCTTTACTCTTTGCTATACCTACTTATATCAACCTACAACTTGATCACACGGGTAAATTTACCACAATTTGGGGACGGATCCCGCTGAATCCCATTAAAATGACATAGAACTACTTCTTGTGGAGTTCTGTCCCAAACTGTGGTGAAAACATTGTAAGAGGGGGCAATGAAACACGGGAGGCTTCCAGTATGTTACCTACAACAGGGCAAACGCAGGGAGCAACTGGGCAATGATGCTTTCCCCCATGTGATGAGGAAGGCGTTGCTGCGGGCAATGTGGGGAGTGACAGATTCCCCTGCTGTCTGCTGGATTCGCCATGCTGCCTGGTGAATCCCCCTGCTGTCACCCACATTGCGTATCTGAATGTGGTGAGATCCTTAGTCCTAAATAGGAACAGTGAAGTGGCTAGCACTGATCTGTATAAATACCTGAAGGGACAGAAGGTGGTTCTTGGCAAAGTAATCTCAAATGGAAATGGATTATTGAAACTGGGGAAACTGCCTACAATAGTAAGATCATTGTGATGGACTAAGGTGTTTATAATACCTGAAGATTGGGTTAATTTAAACCTTTGAAGACAACTGTTTTCTCGCTTATAAATAATAACTGCCCCTTGAATGCTACAAATGTTTCTCCAACAAAATCTGATATTGTATAGAGTGGTAGTAATAACTGGATGATATAGGAAAAAGCTTTCTCTTTAGGATACTTTAAAGGTGGCTGGTTTGAAAAGATCACGCTATCTGTTTCAAATGATGAAAAAGTGACTCTTAACCTTCAGGGATATGGTCTCTATGTTTTAGAAATATGGATAGTGGGGCTGAGGAATCGGTGGCCCTTCACATACTGTTTAACTACAACTGCCATCTTCCTCCCTCACCATGGGCTACACTGGTTATGATTGGTAGTAACTGCAGTCCAACAACACCTGATGGGCCACATATCCTTCAATCCTGATCTAGGCGAACATCTAAAAATAATTTATAATAACTGTGTTTCACCTTCTCTGTCGATAAGGTGAAGAGAGGAATACTTTTACTGATATTGCTCTGCATGAAAAAAACAACCGCAAATATATAAGAATAAACAACATGATTTATTTATTTTCTTCAAGAAATGTACCAGCTAACCACACAGATCAGATATTGCTTTCTTCCAATTGTGTAGAAAAAAACAAAATTAATTTGCAGCATATGGATAGGGAAAAAATTACATTAATGACATCAATAAAGGTTCCTTACTGTCGTGCAACAACAACATATGTAGCGTTTGAGCATTATAGAACACTACTCCTTTTACTAAACTCAGAAAGAGATTACTCAACTGAGGGATTGAAATCTATATACATAGTCCTAGATTAATTTTTGATTAAATATTTTATTTTTTAATTAAATGCTTCATCTGATCTCACTTTGACTTGAGAGTGATTAATATACACCTGAATATGTATGGAATGTAAATTGTAACTTAATCAAGTGAAACCAAATGACTAATCTATTAAAACGTTTGGAATCAGACTGCTGCCTTACTATATGTATTTGTCTGTGTGGACGGCTGTACATTGGTCCTTTCAGATGCTTAAATACAACCTATGTGTCTTGTAGATGGGAAAATGGAGCTGCATTCGGCAAAGGTTTGAAGGCTTCATTTTATCTCTTCATTATGATTATTGCACATCTACTACAAATATGAAAAGGGTCCACATGTTTGCTGAATGGAGACCATGGATATGGACAAATAGTTCTATTTTAATAGCCTCCAAATCTCTCTCCCCCCCCCCCCACCCGCATCATAGCCAAAACAGACCTACTGCAGGATGAAATCAGATCAGTGATTCACAACAATATCATGACTATTATTAAATGCCTCATCAAATATGTCTCTTCCCATTGACTACTGCTGCCCACAGGACAAGGATAACCAGGAAAACAAAAGAAAAATAGCAAACATGTCACAGAAAACTGCCTATTAGTATTTCAGCTAATTAAAAGACCTCCATTTGAGTATCTTTTTTAGTTAATGAGCAATCTTAAAACATGTCTCTCATTTCTCTTCTAAAAATGAATAATATATTGCTGTTAATTCAATGTACGTTCCTGGTATTGCATTCATCAGGTTACAATAACATGCCATTACTGAAGTGAATCAAAAGGATAGAGCCATACTTAGTATAAATACACAAGATCTGGATAAAGATGGACCAAGAATGGGATGGGATGGGCATGATGGAGTAGGATGTGGCTTGTACCATCTTGTCTCCACTTGGAGGAATAAGGACCCCTTCATATCCAGATAGTGCTTCAGATGAAATCAACAGCTTCTGCCACAGATACACACCTTCAGTATTGTTGCAAAGTGCAAAAATTTGCATGGAGAGTGGGCATGGCAGGAACAATGCAGCAGACCTAAACAAACCTGAAGAGTAGCTGTAAAATGGCAATACCTTAGAATAATAGAATCATAGAGTTGGAAGAGACCACATGGGCCATCTAGTCCAACCCCCTGGTATGCAGGAAAAGCACATTCAAAGTACCCCTGTATTTAATAATATCTATTGTTATATAATCTTGTTAATAATATTTGTTCAGTTCTACTTGTTTATTTTTGTTTGTTTGTTTGTTATCTGATCTGTTGATCCTAATAAACATACCCAGCTCTTTAAGATGCTTCTTATAGGGCATGGTCACCAGACCTTTGATCATTTTAACTGCCTTCCTCTGGACACCTTCTAACTTGTCAATACCTCTTTTAAATTGTGGTGCCCAGAACTGGACACAGGATTCCAGATGGTATTCCTTCAGCATTCCTTCTTCACATTGACTATAGAAAAACACTGTGACGGGCCTGTTCATGTGTCTATGGATTGCAAAAGAAAGGGGTATGACAGAAAGTGGTGAGATGGAAAACACACTGAACACTGAGTTTAAGTCACAATGATTTATCCAAGTGCCACCCATTGGATGGAAGCCAATAAGGAATATTTTTTTCATGGCACCAGCTGTGCTCTGTTAAACCAGCTGAGTACTTTGGTTGTTCATGTTTAAAGCCACTTTTCTCTGTAAATATTTCACTTTCTATGCATTTTCCTGTCTTGTTTTCATCTTCTGCGTAGGAAGTGGAATTCTGTAAAGGCAAGGATTGTGGGATGATTCATTCCTAATTCTAATTGCATGGAAGTGGAAAACAATGAATCTGTTTAACATAACAGCACATTTTACATTATACAATTGGCAGGTACATATTTGTTGTTTTTTAAATGGAGATGTTTCTATGACAAGATGCGAATGTTTTGCAGTGAAGAATGGCTGAGAACCCTTTTTCTGTAAGTACAGATTAGAATAGGCTTTTTAGAACTGAGCATTGTTTGTGGTTTAGTTACTGTAACCTCTTAATAGCTTTAATATTGAAATCAGGGCACATAAGAGTCTGGAATGAGCCATTTACATTCTGAGTGGTTCCTACCACAGTTGAGGGATTTAAATTATTTATTCAGAGACTCAAAAGCTATTATTCTCTTCTTTAGTACACTAACTGCATGTTGGCTGTGAGTGAGTTTTCCACTCCAAAATTGATCTTCCTTTTCAAAAAACTATTTTTAAAGAACCTTGTCAATAAAAATACAAAGAAGATGAAGAGAAGTCTCTATATATTGTACTTTCATGGAGTTCTGAAAGAGTATCTGCTTTATGTCATTTATGGAAGATTCTAATGGTAAGTAAGACTTTTTGAGCCATTACAGTCCTGGGTCCTCGATGGGATAAAACAGGCTCAGCGCACTGTGTTTTCCAGAAGCAAACAGCAGGTGAAAGAAAAAATCTCTTGTAGTGAATCCATCTGTTTGCAATGGAAATAAAATTCAAAACCACATTAAAAGAAAAAACAATGAATAGATTTTAGACTTATGAGTTAAAATATATAAAACCATATGTATCAATGCAGCATTATCTTTATGGAATCAAAATGGAGGCATCCTAAAAAAACCTCTTATTTTTAAAATTTAAGATGAGAGAGGAGTAGGTATATTAAGAGATCCAGTACTATGTACATCATTCCTTCTGCTTCAGAAAAGGGCATCAACAGCTATAATTTCAACTCCTCCGAAGATGCCAGCACAGATGCAGGCGAGATATCAGGAGAAAATGCTAGAACACAACAATAGAGCACAGAAACCACACAACACTCCAACTATAAGTTCAACATTAGAGTTTTATTAATCCTGTTACTTGCTGTGGGAGATTCCCTCTCAGTGCAAATAGCAATTGTGTAAGAACTGTCTATCAACCTCATCAGATGGGCAAAATTGTCCTATGATACTTTGCCTTCAGTTGAAGTTCCCATCATACAATGTCAATTTTCTTTTGGTGGGGCTCTGTGCCTCAACTGAAGTCGAAGTGTTGCAGGAGGGAGCGGCAGCAATGTGGGAGGCTTCTCGTGTTGCATAGGAAACAATGGGGGGGGGAGCTGGGTGGCAATGCTTCCCCCCCATTGGATGAGGAGAGGGGGAAGGTGGGTATACAGGGCATGGGGCAATGGATTCCCCTCACCAGGTCCTGCTGGATTTGCCATAATGCACGCTGAATCCCAGTCTCAATGTGATGAGGTCCTATGAGTTTATCTACACTGTAGAATGAATGCAGTTTGAGACCACTTGAACTACCATGGCTCAATGCTATGGAATCATGGGGTGTGAGGTTTGCTTAGGCAGTAGTATTATTTATTGTTTATTATTATTACTTCATTTATTATTACTGTTATTATTTTTAAGTATCTCAAAAAGTGCTTTTGCAATCATTTTCTTTTTAGTCCTTGTTTCCCAATAATTGTAAAAACATTTTTCATTATCTGACTTTTCTGTAATATACAGTAATCTTCTATAAACATTTACATAAACAACTAAAAAGTAATGAGTACATTTTTTTTAAAATTGAACGCACATGCAATTACAGTTCATCTCTTTCAAATTAGGTTCCTTGTGATCAAATACAGTGATTCCAGTGTTGATGCCAAACTTCATAGTAGTGGAGGAAGTCTTCATTTGAGATATTGTTTAAAGCCCTCATTGAAGCTAGCTGGATGTCTTCAAGTGTCCCAACATGTCCTTTGAGGTGGGTTTTGAGCTTGAGGAAATAAATCACATGAAGTCATGTCAAGGCTACATAGTAGTGGGGATTTTTCTGTGCAGCACAGAAGGGCCAGGAAAAGAAAGTGGGGATCGAAGTGAGAAGGGAGAACCAGGAATACAATATGACTTTCTCAGTTGAGTCTGCGCCTTTGTATCAGTCGGTACATTAGCAAAGAGCGTAATACTGTGTGTGTCTTGTCACTGGTAAAAATACAGAAGAATATGGAGCAGTATCTTTCAATGACAAGAACTGAGAACAGTGTGTTTCATATGAAGGATGTTCTGAATGCTTCCATACTCATAGTGCAGTCCTGATTTGTTTCTGTGCGGTTTCTTTTCCCATGTTCAAAACCCTCTGGAGGATATTTATTTCAACTAGCCAGAACCTGACTGACAATCCAGAAGATCTTTTCACAGGCTATCCCCTAAATTGTGGAATAACCTGTTGGAAGAGCTCCAACAGATAAATGAGCTGTTCAAAATTTTAAACATATTTTAAAACCTATCTCTACCCCATCAATTTTAAACTATGAATGTTAAATTTACATTCTCTTAATATTACATTTTAATCTTTATATGATGTATCTTCATATACAGTAGAGTCTCACTTATCCAACACTTGCTTATCCAACGTTCTGGATTATCCAACGCATTTTTGTAGTCAATGTTTTTAATGTGATATTTTGGTGCTAAATTTGTAAATACAGCAATTACTACATAGCATTACTGCGTACTGAACTACTTTTTCTGTCAAATTTGTTGTCTAACATGATGTTTTGGTGCTTAATTTGTAAAATCATAATCTAATTTGGTGTTTAATAGGCTTTTCCTTAATCCCTCCTTATTATCCAAGATATTTGCTTATCCAAGCTTCTGCCGGCCCGTTTAGCTTGGATAAGTGAGACTCTACTGTATGTGTTTTATGTTATTGTGTTTTACTTGGGGATTTTAACTGTGTTATATCCTGCCTTGAGCTATGAGGAGAGGCGGTACCAAATAAAATGTAGCATTATTATTATTAGTAGTAGTAGTCGTAGTAATATTATATATATATATATATATATATATATATATATATATATATATATATATGAGAAATATAAATGAATTTTATGTTTAGATCTGAGTCCCATCTCAAGATATCTCATTATGCATGCATTTGTTAACAGAGGTATTCCAAAATCTGAAAATATGCAAAACCCAAAATACTTGATTTCAGACAAGAGATACTCAACCTATATATAGAAACCAGTAAGAAACCTTTACAGATTGTAATAGACATTTATAAAGAACAGGGACTAATATTTCTCTTATTGCAGAAAAATGCTTTTAGAATGTAACACATTACACATTTTTATACTAGAAAAAATTACCATGGGAATCAATCTCATTTCTTTCAAAAGGATATATATTTGTGTGATTGGTATACATTCACTGGAGTGTTTACAAGCTGTGCAGGAAAACCGTGGATTGAGGGAATGAATGTTCTTTAGTGTTTCTTCAGCTAGTTATTACAATACACTTATTTTTTAAAAAAATTCTTACCTAAAATATTTATCCATGATGCAAATTTTATTGTTCTTAATATTTTAATCAGTAAAAACATATAAAGATTTGGCTAGTTTGTGGTCTGCATTTACAGCTCAGTTCAGTTATGAAAATAAAGAGGATAGAAAATGATTTAACCTCTGTATTGGGTTAATACCTTCATACAGCTTTTCATTTTCATTCTAATCTTTATTCACCTCATATGACCTATAAATGCTCAGCTATTTTTTACCTAATATACTATTGTGTTGTGATACCAGAAAAACTATGTTTCTTAACAACAAAGTATGCTTTGGAACCAGTGAGGCAGACAATCTCCTCCTTGTATAGTACTGTTTACTTTAGTAGCTTATACAAATTGAAGAACAAACCATTGATAGTTCATGATATGGGAGCAGAGTTGCCACATTCTATTCCCCCAAATCCAGGTAGCTGGATGATTTTAGTATGCAAATTTAATGCATTATGGATATTTGCACATCATGCAAATTAAGTAATTTAATTACTGCATTATTTTTTTCTACATCAATGTTTTGGCTTGATACCTTCTGTTTTGCCTTATTCCCTCCTCAATGACCAAAGACCCCCACCCCACCCAGGCCTACTGTATTGTGACTGAAACCCTCTATAACTATTCCATAGAGAGCTAAAAAATGTTTGGTTATGTCCACATCTCAAGGAGATGCAATGATTATATTAGTTACTGAAACTTTTGAAGAACCCTGGTAGACTTTAGTGGATAATATAATTGTTTTACATATATATGACTATTGATGGAGGACATAACAGGGAACATCTGAAATCCCTGCTGCTTTCCACTTGGAATGGAATAGCCAATGAATGTGGATGGCTTCACTGTGCTGTAGGGCAGGACACTGTTATCCTGAGCCATGCAGAATTGCTGCCAATGTTTGGTAATATCTATCATAGAATCATAGAATAATAGAGATGGAAGAGACCACTGGGGCCATCTAGTCCAATCCCCTGCAATTCAGAAAAAGCACAAAGCATTCCTGACAGATGGCCATCCAGCCTCTATTTAAAAGTCTCAAAGGAAGGAGTTTCCACCACACTTCAAGGCAGAGAATTCTACTGTTGAACAGCTCTCACAGCCAGGAAGTTCTTCCTAATGTTCAGGTGAAATCTCCTTTCCCGTAATTTGAAACCATTGCTCCAAATCTTACAACCTCATCAGATTGGCTACTTTGCCCATCGTACACCGCTTGTTCTTCCCTTTCATCATAGTGAGGCATGTGTACTGCTGAGCTCCGTGACAAAAGGGGAGAGCAAGCGGTGTATGTGGCCCCATGGCAACATGAGAGGCTTTCCCGGTTGCCTTTAAAATAATGGAGGGAAGCTGGGCAGCAGACACTTTTCCCCCTGGGATGGGATCCCAGGTAAGTTGAATGATGTGGGGCATGGAGTGACGGGTTTTTCATGTTCCCCGATGGGACCCCATGGATTCACCACAATGCATGGAGAATCCTGAATATAATGTTATCAGATTGCTAGTCTCCAGGGCAGCAGAAAACAAGCCTGCTCCCTCTTCCTTATGACAGCCTTTTAAACAATTAAACAAGGTGATCATGTCTCCTCTCACTGTCTCTTCACATACCTAACTTCACAGATTACATCCTCTCTTCCAAGTATGTGTGTGTGTGTGTGTGTGTGTGTGTGTGTGTGTGTGTATATATATATATATATATATATATATATATATATATATATGAGTGATGGCATCACGGCAATTCACAAAACAACAAAAGTACAGGCCACCCAACCTCAAAATTTGACAACACAACCCATCATCCACGCCTCAAGGTTGATACAACAAAAAGAAAAGAAAAATAAAGTCCTAATTAGAGGGAGAGCAATAATTTTTTTTATCCAATTGCTGCCAGTTTAGAGGGCTAATCTCTGCCCACTTGGTTGCCTAGCAACCAAGGGACAGCCAGGTTTCAGTTAGGGGACAGGCAGATTTAGGCCTTACTTAGACTTCTTCCACAGATTATCTAATTTGCACTGGATTATATGGCAGTGTAGACTCAAGGCCCTTCCACACAGCTCTATAACCCATTTATAATCTTATATTATCTGCTTTGCACTGGATTATCTTGACTCCACACTACCATATAATCCACTTCAGTGTGCATTTTATACAGCTGTGAAGAAGGAGCCTCAGATAATCCAGTTCTGAGCAGATAATATAAGATTAGAAATATAGAGTAGAGTCTCACTTATCCAACGTAAACAGGCTGGCAGGATAAGTGAATATGTTGGATAATAAGAGGGGATTCAGGAAAAGTCAATTAAACATCAAATTAGGTAATCGTTATACAAATTAAGCACCAAAACATCATATTATACAACAAATTTGACAGAAAAAGTAGTTCCATGCGCAGTAATGCTATGAAGTATTTACAGTAGAGTCTCACTTATCCAACACTCGTTTATCCAACGTTCTGGATTATCCAACGCATTTTTGTAGTCAATGCTTTCAATATATCGTGATATTTTGGTGCTAAATTCATAAATACAGTAATTACTATATAGCATTACTGTGTACTGAACTACTTTTTCTGACAAATTTGTTGTCTAACATGATGTTTTGGTGCTTAATTTGTAAAATCATAACTTAATTTGATGTTTAATAGGGTTATCCTTAATTCCTCATTATCCAACATATTCGCTTATCCAACGTTCTGCCGGCCCGTTTATGTTGGATAAGTGAGACTCTACTGTACTGTATTTACAAATTTACCACTAAAATATCACAATGAATTTAAAACACTGACTACAAAAACATTGATTATGAAAAGGCAGACTGCGTTGGATAATCCAGAACATTGTATAAGCGAATGTTGGATAAGTGAGATTCTTCTTTAATATGAAATAATTACTGGGATAGAATAATGCAGAACAATATAATCTCTAAAACCAGGACAGTAAATAAACAGGGGAATTCCACACAGGAAACAATCAGGGCCAGCTAACACCTCCCAACAAAGTATTCCCATCATCAAAGTCTGGCAAATCCTGTTTTCTCAGGGCCACAGACAGTAGAAGCACATAAATATCGCAAACAACACCACTCTGAAAACAAGGGAATTCCAAACAGGAAAGAATCAGGGCCAGCTAACACCTCCCAACAAAGTATTCCCATCATCAAAGTCTGGGAAATCCTCTGTTTTCTCAGGGCCACAGACAGTAGAAGCACATAAAATATCGCAAACAACACCACTCTGAAAAGAAGGGAATTCCAGACAGGAAACAATCAGGGCCAGCTAACACCTCCCAACAAAAAATTCACTCAGGGAGGAAACAGCCAGGCTTTAAAGCTGCAAGGCCATTACATCCTAATCATTTTTCCTAATTGCAACATTCATACTTGCCTCCAACAAAAAAAAAACCAATCAGAAATATTGTATATTCACAACCTTTAGGAAATAATATCCCCTGATGGCGCAGCGTGTTAAAGCGCTGAGCTGCTGAACTTCTGGACCGAAAGGCCACAGGTTTGAATTGGGGGAGCGGAGAGAGCCCCCACTTCTGCCCCAGCTTCTGCCAACCCAGAAGTTCGAAAACATGCAAATGTGAGTGCATCAATAGGTACTGCTCCGGCGGGAAGGTAACACCGCTCCATGTAGTCATCCCACATGACCTTGGAGGAGTCTACGGACAACACCGGCTCTTCGGCTTAGAAATGGAGATGAGCACCAACCTCCAGAGTAAGACACGACTGGACTTAATCTCTGGGGAAAACCTTTACCCTTGACCTTAACTACCACCAATTCCTCAATACTTTATTTCCCATACCACCAGACGTCGCCACAGCAACGCGTGGCCGGGCACAGCTAGTATATAATAATCTACCAAATAAAGCAACACTGCAAGTATTTGATGAAGTGGGATGCAGTCCAAGGAGAGGATGGCACAGGATTTTCATTAGATAGTCTGTGGCAGCTGTCTCAAGCTGCAGGGTGCACCATTTCTCCCATAAATGGAGTCCTATCCCCGCTGCTGCCTCAACTCACTGCTTTCTTGCTGTTTCTGTTGGCCATTCCTTCATCTTCTAACCCTCCATCTTCTGCTCAGTGATGTAGTGCTGGTGCTGCTCATGCTTTTTGTTGCCTTGGCTGCTGCCTCTCTATGATTCTCCATTTCCTACCCTTTCCAGTTATCACCAATGTCTGACAGTAAAAACAGCTTCTACTTGTTGCCATACCTGCTTGTTTCATCCTATATTTCATTTTTGCTTG
The DNA here is from genome assembly GCF_035594765.1 of Anolis carolinensis. Taxonomy (NCBI): domain Eukaryota; kingdom Metazoa; phylum Chordata; class Lepidosauria; order Squamata; family Anolidae; genus Anolis; species Anolis carolinensis. Next base: position 159,142,297 of record NC_085845.1, read on the forward strand.
CTCCTTCTCATGTTTAAACTTACTCAACACTTCCCTCTGCCTTTCACTGCACACTTGCATGGTGGCTTTAGCATCTCCTTGCTATCCCTACCTGCTCAGAATTGGCGGGACAAGACTATAGGAGGGAAAAGTTAACAGCTGAAAAATCACAATTTTCTCCTATCTGAGAATGCCCTGCTGTTCCTGGAAATTTACTCAGTTGGAATGATTTAAGTGAGTAATTGATCCTGAGGAAAGATAGGATCAGTTTCAGTTCTTCCTTTGGAAGGAACCATTCCCATATGAATTTTAAGAGGCTGTAAAGAAGGCCTGCTAGACCCAATTCATTTATCCAAGGCACTAACAATATTAACATTAAAAAATCCCTGATAGACTGGAAAAATGAAGCAAATAGCAAATATACTGTGAACTTGGCCTTGCAATTTGTTTAAAAAAGAGACTATGGGGAAATCTGTGGTGATTTCTGAAATGAGTGATTAATGTTGTGGAACTCTTATATTGGAAAACATTTTGACACAGTTTCTCTTTGGTACAGTTTCTGTACATCTTCAGATGAACCAGGATTGGAGGTGGGAGAGACATCTTGATTCTTTCTTCTTCTCTTGGGAGTGGCCCATCTCAGTAGCACAGTAGTATCTTGAATACTCAGTACCTGGCATTTTCAGGCAGGGTTCAAAAAGACCCATTGCTGAAGCCTTTGGAATCTTTTCCAGTCAGTAATGACTAGACATGAATCAGATTAGTCTAGATCCAACAGCTATAACCTATTGTTAGATTGTTGTCATCTTTTAAAAAAATACAATTATCAACTCAGGAAAGTGCTCCTTATACAGCCTCATACACATGAGCATTGACATTTCCCCATAGACTGCATTACAACTAAGCTTTGAGTTCTGGCTATGGCAGAGAGGGAAGCTCTACAAATTGAGCAATTACTTGATAACATCAGCAGAAGTAACACTTTCAACCCCACCCGCTCAAAGAAAAAAAAAACATCATGAAAGATAAAGCAAATCTTATCTTTACCATGGGGCCCTTTGATAGTTCTTGCTGCAGGAGAATCTCTCCCCCACCCTTCTTTTTCAAAAGCACTTAGTGTGTCAGTAAAATGTTTGGACAACAAGCTGCCAGAAAATGGAGTGCTGCATACCTTTATTTATATACAGTGTTGATTAGTATGCATTGAACACCCTTCAACCCCACTAAATTTTATTGCTGAGCTGGTGACAGAACACATTGCCCTGATCAGATAGCAAAGAGAAGTCTAATGGGATGTTTTTTCTTCTTCTCCCAAAATAAACCATTTCAAAATTGCTCCATTTTAAGGATCATGAACCACCAATTGCTGCACAATGTCTTTTATCTGGTAAGAATTAGGGCTGCGCTGCATTTTCATGAGGTGTGATTGTCAGACTTAATGTTTCCATCTGAGAAAGACTCAAAAATGTCGATGAATACCTTCTGCTGTCCACTCTTTTTCCTTATTTGTTGCATCTGTTTGAGACTAGTTTCCCTCCAATTTGCATTTGAGTGAATGATGGGGTAGAATGAACTTTTTCCAGCTGCTGAAAAATACCATAGAGAGACCTTTGAATTGATATACATAATCCAATGAAAAATAAAGCAATAACTGGAGGGAATCATGAAGAGTAGGTCGATAACACAAGATAATTTAAATTATATGATTCATTCTATATTTTTATATAGACTTAATTGAATCAAATTTCTATTTTAGCTACAAAATTTCAAGACTAAAAAACCCCTGAAAATGACTCTTAATTGATAATTTAGTGGTTACAAAAGAATATCATAATGCCTGTTGGAAACACTTGAAAACTGTGTCAATACACTTCAACAGAAATCCAGCTTCATCGATAAACTTCTGTGGACACTCAAGAGTGCAAGTGCAGTCAGTCTTTCTTGCCCAATTGTGCTTCTTATGTATGTTTTCAAACATTTAAGAGTAGAAAACAATCTTTCATTTGTAGCTGTTGACACCAGCAATGTTGCAGAAATCTGAAAAAGTTTCTTCACATGCAAAAAAAAGAGTCTATCACAGACAAGATGGGCTTCCAGTGCATATAATGGTTTTTCTGCAGGTCTAATATTTTTCCATTTTCTCCCCCACAGGTCAAATTCTTCCATCAGTGTATCAGCATCTTGAAGTCATTCATTGTAAAGTTCTGTGCACTTGTTCAAGTTGGATTTTAAATGGCCACAATTAATGGGAAGGAACTCTTGCAGTTCCTAAACTACTTCCCTGTGTCTTGTAAATATTTATTAAAGCTGACTGCAGAAGAAGTCCAGAAATGGAATGTACACATTTAGCCTATAATATTCCATTGGTGTTGGTGAAGTTGCTTGGATATTAATTTTACAAGTCTGCCTTGAACAGATATGAGGAATCCTAACTTCTCCGCCTATAGACTCCACCACTGATCTTGCTATGTCAAAGATCTCCTGAAATTCTTTCACAGATTCTGTGTACATCTCTCTGGCTTTTTCTAAGAGACTGTTTGACATCTTCAGACTACCAAAAATGTCCATATATACTCTTTGCAATGTTTTGCTAAGCTGAAAGGATGATGACAGAAGCTTTCTTAGGATGTGTATGATGATGATTATAATTATTATATTTATTTATATCCCGCTTTATATCCCTATTCAAATTCAGCATTCAGAACAGCTGAAACAAGGTGTCCAGCTTTGGAAGAAGTCTTACTGTTGTATAGAGGACTCTCTTTTACTTCTTCAAGTGTCACTCAACCCAATGGGTTTCACAAAGCAGCACATGGTGGTTTGCTCTTGATTTAGGGAAACAGTTTTTTTTAATGTTTCTTCAACAGTTCAGTGATGGAAGATGCTCTAAAGAAATTGCACACAGATGATACTGTTTCTTGGCAGTTTTGACAGGTGGAATGCTGCAAGTCCATGCTAAGGCTAGATTTAATGAGTGAGTACTGCAATGGATGTGGACAGCTATTGGATACTTCTGTGATATAATTGCCTGTGTTCCACCAATATGACCACATATATTAGCAGCTCCATCATAACCCTTTCCACACAAGTATTGCAGCCAATTTTTTCCAGAGTTTTCAAAATAATGCCTGTAAGTCCTCCACTTATTTTCACAACACCTATGAAATCTTCTCTTATTTCTGCAGCTTCAACATCAATGTACCTTACTAAGAGTGATAACTATTCTGAGGTACTCACATCTAAAGTTTCATCTTCCAAAACAGATAAACACCATGATGCATTTCATCTTTAAATAATTTTGGACTATCTTGTCATCACAAATGTCTATTAGTTCATTCTGTATTTGAGGACTAGTATACTAGGGATTCATAGCTGCAGCTTTGAAATGACTTTTCATGTCAGTGTCTCCTGATCTGGCATGAGATCTCAACAAGTCTCTGAAATTACCTTCATTGTGCAAAGATTCTTCACAGGTAATAGGTCCTGAATCATTGCTTCCTCTTAAAGCCAGTTCCTGTTGGCCACAAAGGACAATAGTTTCCACAATTGGGTTATTGTGTGTTTTCCGGGCTGTATGGCCATGTTCCAGAAGAATTCTCTCCTGATGTTTCACCCACATCTGTGACAAGCATCCTCAGAGGTTGTGAGGTCATATGTAACAGCTTGCCCCAGCCAGCCATATTTTACCAAGAAATTTGGCTTAGGTCACATAATCCACCCCAACCCAAAGACTATATGTTTCATGCACGAAGGATTCATGCACTAAGTAGAGCCTCCTTAGATGGTCAACAATATTGTAATTTCTGTCATTAATTGATAGGCATCCATTGGATATCCAACTGGGCGGAAATCCCAATTTAAATGCCATTTCAGTATGGAGGGGGGAATCATAGCTAGCCTTAAAGCCTGTGTAGACCAATATAACAAAGCAGTTTCAAAGAAGCCAGAGAAAGGATTAATGCTGGTGTTTCACCACACAACTCAAATTTATGGAATCACATTTTGATGTCACTCCCTACCTCTTCATGTAAAGAGAGAAATAAAAGCCCTGGAAAGCTCGAGAACTGGTTTGCTGCATATTTTTAGTGCCAAATAAATAAGAATTAGGATTTGCAACACATCCCAGCCTTTTGGTGCATTGTCACGTGTGAAAGAACTTGAAACATTAAAGAGTCTTGTGTGTTCCTAAGCAGGTATGCTGAATGTGTTAAATGATGTGGAAAAGGTTTAACATAGTTTGTAGTTGAGCGTCCTAGTCTGCAGGGCAGCAGCAAACAAGCTTGCTCCCTCCTCCCTATGACTTCCCCTCACATATTTGTACATGGCTATCATGTCTCCTCTCAGCCTTCTCTTCTGCAGGCTAAACATGCCCAGCTCTTTAAGGCGCTCCTCATAGGGCTTGTTCTCCAGACTCTTAATAATTTTAGTCGCCTCCTCTGGACGCTTTCCAGCTTGTCAACATCTCCCTTCAACTGCATTGCCCAGAATTGGACACAGTATTCCAGGTGTAGTCTGACCAAGGAAGAATAGAGGGGTAGCATGACTTCCCTAGATCTAGACGCAATACCCCTATTTATGCAGGCCAAAATCCCATTGGCTTTTTTCGCTGCCACATCACATTGTAGGCTCATGTTTAACTTGTTGTCCATGAGGACTCCAAGATCTTTTTCACTCGTACTGCTGTTGAGCCAGGCGTCCCCAATTTGATTTTAACTATGTTTTAACTTCTGTATTGTATGTTTTCTCTATTGTAAGCCTCCTTGGGTCTGCTTGCAGAGAAAGGCAGGGTAAAAATATCTTAAATAAATAAAAATAAATAAATAAGTGGAACATGTATTAACGTAATGGTGCCTGTCTATTTTGTACTAATTTTTCTCCTATTTTAATTCATTGCATATGCATGGAAGAAGCAATGAGCAAAGGTTTAAGTATTTAAACTCAATGTTTGCTTCTATTTGCTCTGGAAAATGCATTGAAACCTGCACCCCCATTTGTACTCTCTTGTATTGCAGTTTTAGGAAAAATTCTTGTCTGGTGAAAACAATAGGTAAAAGACACTTTTGGGTGACATAACCACACCAAAAATATATAGCATTCCTATTTTTATTTTTAAACAGATAAATTGTGGGTTTCTAAAACTGTATAAAATATTAAGTTGCAACACTGCAGAACTCCTTCTCCTTGGTCATTTAGAACCTTCATCTACAAAAACAACTTCTTGATTTGTCAGCATTATTACACTGGTAAATATTTTTATTTTTTAAAGCCTTCGACAATACAATAAATATTTTTTACTTTTTTAAAAAAAAGACAATCTTGGAAGATAATCTAGAAGAATTTATTTGAGTCCAGAAGCATTCATTTGAAAGGTATAGTTAAGCAATTTTAGATCACAGTGATTCAAACAATTTCAAGAATCCCCCCCCCCCCAATGAATATCATGTACTTAGCTAGCATCATTTTGGATTTAGACTTCTGATCTTTTCATATATATCTCCCCATTACATAGAGCAGGTCTTATTTCAGAATGGTTAATAAATATTCATACATATTTTCCTTTTCTGGGGCAATGGCTTGAAAATAAATGCTTTCTTTTCCCACTATAATGATGGATCTGCCTATTTCCTACCCTGCCATTTCAGTGATAAATGAAAACACGTTTCATCCAAAATCCTATCTTTAGGGGTTTAATATATTAACAAGAATTCACTTTAAAAGCTAAAAAAAAGTGTGACAGACAGGATGTGAGTCCTATAGCCTGTCAGTTGAAGCAGCTGTTCTTAACCATGGTTTTGAGTGAAGAGGCCACCAGCCATGTATCTCGTTTTCAAATGGTGCTGCACTTTAATATTGTCCCTCATTTTATAGGTTTTAGTGTTTTAACGCGATTGGTTCTTTGTCCTCCTCCGCCCGTCTCTATTTTACTCATGGACTTTACTCTAATCACCCTCTGTATATAGCAATTGATGACTTGGTTTTAATAACTGTCATGTTATGTTGTTTTATAACTATGTTATTACTTACTTACTTAGGCGATCCCTCGTAGTTTGAGGATGATGGTCCTTCATTTCTTGGAAGACGCCTGTGCGTGATTTTTTTTAATGTGTGGAGGTCAGTGCACGGCCGGTCAACACACAGTCTTCACAGATTGATGTCCAAGCAGTGGTGTGATTAACACAACGAGAGTGGCTTCTAAGTCTGTTGCAGCCTTCTTCTGCCTTCACAGCTGCTGTAACATGTACCATGTTATCCTCTGCCTGCTCCGCCGTTGAGGTCTTTGGGTCTTTGGATTGTTCTTGGTCTGGATCCTCCCTGTGGCCACTCCTGGGAGTGTGTGACTCCCGTGGTTGTGCCCGCAGGTTCATTAGAACATGCAAGCCCCCTCACCACGTCAAGGTGACAATCCATCGAGGGGGACTATCTTATTATATTGTTTTAAATGTATGGATTCTTTCTCTTATGTAAGTCGCCCTGAGTCCCTTCGGGGAGATGGAAGCAGGGTACAAGAATAAAGATAATAATAATAATAATAATAATAATAATAATAATAATAATAATAATAATATGGTTCATGAAGCCCTGGGAGAGCACAATGCCCTCCCAAGTGAATCCCTAAAACAGGGGTCCCCAAACTAAGGCCCAGGGCCACATGTGGCCCATCAAAGTTATTTATCCGGCCCCCGTGGCAGTGGCTCCTTCCTCCGCTGAGGAAGGCAGAAGCGGCACAAGGGAGGAGGGAAAGGTGTGCACCTTTCCCGCCTCCTCCTGCGCCTTCCAAAGCTTTGCTTGTTTATAATGGTATTTTAATTATTAAATTAATAATTAATTATTAAGAGGTGCTTTGCTAGTGCTTTTGGTGCACAAAGGCAGAAAGGCGTTGGACTAAATGGCACAAGGGGTCTCTTCCAACCCTTATTATTATTATTATTATTATTATTATTATTATTATTATTATTATTATTGCTTTGCTTGTGCTTTTGGTGCACAAAGGCAGAAGGGGGTTGGCGTTGGACTAAATGGCCCAAGGCGTCTCCTCCTCCTCCTCCTCCTCCTCCTCCTCCTCCTCCTCCTCCTCCTCTTCCTCTTCCTCCTCCTTATTAACATTAAGGCTGGGTGGCCATCTGTCAGGTGTGCTTTGCTTGTGCTTTTGGTGCACAAAGGCAAAAGGGGGCTGGACTAAATGGCCCAAGGGGTCTCTTCCAACCCTCTTTATTATTTTTATGATGATAAAAATTGAGGCTGTATTTGTTCCGTTTTGTTTGTTTACTTCAAAATAAGGTATGTGCAGTGTGCTTAGAAATTTGTTCATTTTTTTTTTTAAAAAAACTATAGTCCGGCCCTCCAATGGGCTGAGAGACCATGAACTGGCCCCCTGTATAAAAAGTTTGGGGACCCCTTCCCTAAAAGCTTGAAAAAATGACTTGGAGGAAGGGGCTGGCCTAACAAACAGGCAGCCCTGCTGTTACCACTGCCTTCCCTAGTCTGGTGGTGGGTCAGATAGAAACAGACATTATAATTGATTGAAGGGCTGTTCTTAGCTTTGGCTACTCCTCCCTCCCACCTTCCTCTAAGGTTTTTTTTTTTTTCCGTGTCAGGAGCGACTTGGGAAACTGCAAGTCGCTTCTGGTGTGAGAGAATTGTATGTCTGCGAAGACATTGCCCAGGGGACGCCCGGATGTTTTGATGTTTTTACCATCCTTGTGAGAGGCTTCTCTCATGTCCCCACATGGAGCTGGAGCTGATAGAGGGAGCTCATCTGTGCTCTCCCCAGGTGGGATTCGAACCTGGCAGCCTTCAGGTCAGCAACCCAACCTTCAAGTTACAAGGCTTTAATCCACTACTCCACCAGGGACTCCTCCTCTAAGGTGAAACTTGTAGAAATGCTGGCATTGTATTCAAGGGGCCACCTTTGCTTCCTGGGGCATTTTCTTTCACAGTGTGACAGCAGCAAAGCAGTAACAGTAGCTGTGTCACCTTCTTTCTCACTCCTCTCCCAGACAAGTGATATCAGGCTAAGCAAGGCTAGACAAAATGAGGTACCAGCTTCTCCTACATCTCCAGAAGGTGGTGATGGTGGTGATGTGCTCATGTGGCAGGCCCAGAGCTGAAGGCTGAGTCTGAACTTCATTGCCCATCTTCAACAAGGGCAATATTTACCTCTGTAACATTTCCTGGAAACTTGCTAAGCTTAACTAAAGTTCATACTGCTTTGCTCACTGCCACCTCACACTCCTACCAAGGTGATGGTAAAAACCCTGCCATTCTTGATGGAGAAAGATGCCTGCCCTAGATGTTCTCCATCCACTCCAGCTTTGTGTCCTTGACTTCCAACTTCATTATGTTGAAGTTCTGCCAAGAAGCTGTAACTATGTTCAATCAAGTGTAATTCCATGTGACTGGGAAGAGGAGAAGGTACAATCACGTTGCCTATTTCAACACATTTACAGATCGCAGCAACAGAAGTGTATGTACTTTGGAATAATATGTTATTCTGTAAAGAGTTAACGTTGTAGTGGTGTCAGTGTTGGACTATAATTCTGGACATTAAGATTCAATTTTCTGTTCAGCTATGGAAACTCATTGGGTGACCTTGGGTGAATAACATCCTCTCAATCTAAAAGAATTCCACCTTACAATTGCTATACATTAGAAATAATTTGAAGGCACACAACAACAACCTTCTTATCTCTATCAATTTCAAGCTTTTCTTCAAAATGCAGATGGATGTGGAAGATGCCTATAAATTACACAGTTATGCATAGAGTACATACCTATATGTTATCTAACAAGATAAATTTCTGTTTGTCTGCCAAAAGTTTGCCTTTTCATAGTCAAACATGACATTTTAAAATCTAAATTAAACATTAGGGGGTGGAAATGTTCAAACTAAAAAATCCTCTTGCCTTAAATTTTCATCAACAATTGGGATCATCATATTTACTCATTAAAAGCTGCTATAAAAATGTTTAACTAGGCTGGGAAAAGGAAGACACCTTATAGAATGTTGAGGCATTTGAAAAATGTGGTTGAAAAATGTAGGCATATATGTTACTAATTTTGGCAATATTTTGGATGAAAATCTACATTCCAGCAATCCCCCAATATTTTCATCACTGATAGCCATAATCCGCTGGGCTCTTGAAAATGATTCCCTCATCTCCACCCCCAATAAAATATGAGCTTATTTCCACTTTTTAAGCTATACAGTAGAGTCTTGCTTATCCAAGCTCCGCTTATCCAAGGTTTTGTATTATCCAATGCAGTTTGCCTTTTAGTAGTAAATGTTTTTGTAGTCATTTTTTCAATAAATTGCAAAATTTTGGTGCTAAATTCATAAATACAGTAATTATTACATAACGTTATCATGTACTGAACTGCTTTTTCTATCAATTTGTTGCAAAGCATGATGTTTTGGTGCTTAATTTGTAAAATCATAGCATAATTTGATGTTTAATAGGCTTTTCCTTAATCCCTCCTTATTATCCAACATTTTCGCTTATCCAATGTTCTGCTGGCCCGTTTATGTTGGATAAGTGAGACTCTACTGTATTACCAGCTGCAACATGGCTGTAACCATAGTTTCTGGAGCTCTTTTTTAGAATGACAGGCTGAACAATTTTTAAAAGTACCAATTTCTGAAAGTATCCATTTTTACAAGCATTCTAGAGGCATTTTAGGTCAACTGGGCTGATGGATAGATGGACAGGTTTATGGGTAGGGATCACAATGGCTTTTTGTGAGCTGCATACTAAAGGCAAGCACAGTGGTGTGGAGCCCTGAGAATGATGGATCAAATTCTTGAGCCATTGCCCCCCAATCAGCAATATCAGTCACCTGTACTCCCATGATTCCTGAAATCTTTACTTGTTAAATAGGGAAACTTTGCACATTCAGTTACAGTTGGTTCCTCTGCTGATAATGATTTCTCCAGGGGATGGCCATTCTGGTGAAAGATGCCTCCCCCAAGCAAGTTCATGGCCTTGCTTATCCCTCCACTAATTCTGATGTGGAGATGAATGTGGAGAATACTTACATAAGACTGCATTGAGAAAGAATACAGAATTCAAGATAATCTTTACTGTGTCCTTTTGGCACAGTCTATTAGCCCACCTTCCCTATACCACTCTGAGGGATTGCAATTGATCTTCTCTGATTCCAAGCTTTATATGGATTTTTGAACCAGGTTCCATAACTGCTGTTCTTGTGAGTGTTTATCCTGCACAGTGGCTCAGGCAACCAAGATGTTAATGGCTAGGATGGTCAGAAAAATATATATCAAAAGACAGGAGAAGAAAGCCTTTTGTTTAGGCAGTATAATTCATATTCCATTTGTGAAACAGAGAACTGAACATGTGTTTCGAGTAAGCAAACTGCCTCATCATTTTTACAGAGAAGCGTGAAGATTACATTGATAGATGTGATTCATCCATTTGTTTCTGATGTAGCTACTTAAAAAAAACCTTTGAGATTATACCTTTTGATCATAGAAATGACAAAACCATATTTCTCATCACTGTAGATTGTGCCTACCTATCTAGTTGGGCAGTTTGGTGCCTCTGCACGAGGACACACACAAATAAACAAATTATACAGAAGGAAAAACCATTTGCCTTCTTTGCATGTGATTAATTTTTATTATGTTTTTCCAGACAATCAAACCAGTGCACCTAATTAACATCCAGCTTGTTCATGTTCTAATATTATTTCTAAAAGGCCCTAAATCTTCTTCCAGATGTATAGTAAATATTATACCTTCTGGAGAGGGATTATTGTTAGGATAGGGATGGCTTTTTGCCAGTTTACCAGATGCAGACTTATAGGCAGGATGACATAAACAAGAAATAGGTTCAGAAAACATGAGGGCAGACATACATGACCTGACATAGATAATGGGATCTTATGGATAGGAAGGGAAGATTAATTCACCACGCACGAGTAGATTTCCAGATGTTCAAAGAGAACACATAATCAGAAGTGAGGAGAATGAGCAATCCCTTCCAAGACACCGGAACTGTGAACTCTATACGAATATCGTTTCATATTCACAGACTCACCTTTGTGAAAGTTGTCAAATCAGTTCCAATTTATCAAGTGTCTTCAGTGTTATAAACATTTTCTTATGAAACTCTGCAGTTCCTTAGGCAGAATTACACTGCCATGTTATGTCTGGTCACACAGACCATGAAGAAGCTATAAATTGCTTCAAAGCTTAATCCGGTTTTGAGAAACTTCTTATTTCTCTTGAGTTCTTAGTAAATCCCCCACTGCCAACACGAATTCATTTCAGCTTCAAGATACATTGGAAGTTCTCTACAAAAAAGCTAAGACATGAAGAAGAAAAAGAGATCAAAAGGGGAAATGAAGCAATCTTAGGTTAAAAATATCTATGGTGGCTGGTGCTTCCTTCAAAATACCAATAGAGTTCCACTATCTGACCTGTGCAATTTTGTTTACCCAAGTTTTGCCCTAAAGTAGATTTCTTTGTAAAACTAACAACCAACAGCTCCTCAGTCAAAGGTCCCTAAGGTGACCTTCTGAACCATATTTCCACTTCAGAATCTTCACCAGTTAGAAATGGGTATATCTCCATCCAAACAATTTATCATATTGTTTTACTGCTCACATTTGGTCTGTGCTGTTATGAATAAGCTTGTGTTTGAAAAAAAATCTTTTTGTACACATTTTTGTATGGATTTCTCTGTACAAAATACCAGCCCAAAATACATATCTTTTTATATGCTATTTTCTGGATTGCACACTTCTAATTTATGCATATATATATATATATATATATATATATATATATATATATATACAAAAATAACTGTGTTCTAACCTGCATATCAATTTGGGAAAGAATGAAAGAGGGGCCAGCAATTACAATAATGCAACAGTAGACATGTGCAAAAAAATTGGAAAGCATCATAAGTTGGATCAGTTTCATATGATTCATACTTATGATGTGACATCTGATGCTCCTGCGCAGTTCACACCAAACTTTTAAAGAATGAAACTTATCACATACTTTTTTGTTTCAGTTTAGTACATCTTGGAAGGCTCCCAAAGTCAGTTTCATATTCAGTGCAAGGAAGCAAAGCTCAAAAAGCAAGGCCAAAAAGCCTGCCTTGCCTTTCCTCTGTAAATTAATGGCCTATCTCTTTCCATTAAGAGAGAGGAACAGAGGGAGCAATGTTTTCTGGGAACAGTACAGAACTCTGGGAAATGTATTTTGGGAAGGGAGGAGCCCTATGCCAAAGAATTCAAAAATCGCTATCCTCAATTACATTTCCCAGAATGCATCAGCATCAGAAAGTACCAATAAAGGCAGCAGATAGAGAGATTTGTTCCTCCCTAACAGCAGCCAGTGAGAGTTCCAATGAATGGTTGAATCTACAAAGAGGAGGACTGATGAATACTTGTAGTAAGTAAATCTCTGTGCTGAGCTGGGAAGAAATTCCCAAACAAATGGCTCCTATACTATAGGGGAAACATATTAATTAGATTAGAGGCTGGATGGCCACCTGTCAGTAAAGTTTTGATGGTGCCCTTCTGCCTGGAAGAAGGGGTTTTTACTAGATGGCTCTTATACAACCAACTCCAACTCCAGGATTATATGAAAATGTAAAATTGGTTAATATTGGTTTCTATTGGTTAATATGAGAGACATTCAATGAGATAGCTGTTGTGACTTTTTTAAAAAGACGTTTTTGTCATTTTTTTAAAAAAATCCCTAAAGTCTGTAGATGTATGAACATTTCTGAAAGTTGGGGGGAATGATCCCCTGTTATCTCTTGTCATTGTATAGAAAATTCAAGGAGATAGCTCTTGTAGTTTTTTAAAAGATTTTAAAAATAAAACTTTGAAAATTCACCAAACATCTGGAGATAAGTGAAATGTTCTGAAATTTGGTGAGCTAACAGTCGTAAATATGTTCTACCATTGTAGCGAGTTTCACTCTAATAGCTTTAAAAATGAGTGAGAAAGGAGCCCAGGAAGTTCACCCAATTATAGTAATTTAACTATGTGCATGCCCAATTACTGTAATGAAGTAGTAACAACATTTTGTTACTCTTGTTATAGTAATTAATTTTTCAGTAAGCATACTTTAGACATTCTGTAATAGTGCTTTTTAGGCCAAAAGTTGCAACAAACTAAAACAAGTGCTATTGAAATAGATTTTCATCAAAGAAGTCAGCAATGCCATTTCAAATGCAGTTACATCCATCTGCCTATCTTGAGGGGATGGGGTTCACAGAACAACTAATAAGATGTTTGAGTTAAAATACAGGCTCTAAATGGGCAAGGGTTTTGGAATTGTGGCATGTGTGGTTTTGAATTTCTCCCTACTTCATTCACCACAAATTTCACCATCAGTGCAGTTATTCTTACAAACATTCTCACTCACATATATGGCACTCATTGATATAACAGCCATGATTCACTTGGGTCCTTAGACATATGGGTATCAAATCTGGGAAGTGTAAAGGCTCATTAAGAACCCTGATAAATGAAACTGACTACTCAGCAAAGTTTCAGGTGGTCCAGATGCTGAAAATCTTGTTGTAGCCGCTATGACAGGTGGGAGATAGTGACAACAGTGAAGGTATCTTCCATCAGCACAAGTACCCAATGGATCCTGTCCAATAGACAATTACGGCTGTGCCTCTCCTGACCACTTGTCATGCCCTGCTCTCAGGATTTAGACAACAAAGAGGAAGAACAGATATAAGTGCTAGCTGCTGCATCTGAGAGGTGCAGCTCCCAACAGCCACCCAACTTACAGCTGGAAGATCCCTGCTGGAATGCCGTCAAAAAAGGGAGGGCCTCAGAAAGTCTGAACAGCTTTATAATCATGCTTTGCAATTAAAGAACAGCTGAGAGATTGAGGCTGGGCCATTCATCTAACAGCTATACTCAGACCTTTTTTTTTTTTTTTTTTGCTGACAACTGACCTGCAACATTCTGCTTTCTATCTCTGGTTCGTGTACTCCATGTGATTTGACCTTGGCTCAGATTGGTTATTCTCATGGATTGCCCAGATGGACTTTTTCATTTGTCTCCTTGTTTGGACCACAAACTGTTTGATTGTGTTTAAGCTCTCACTGCTTCTGCTCCACTGGAAATGTTTTTGGCTTGAGCTTTCAGAAAAAGGAAATACCAGATTTCTGTTACTGTTTGCTGGTTATTTTTAGAAACAACCTTGAGTTGCTTTTTGGGAGAGAACACTACTGCACTGGCACCACTACCTTGTCATCCCTGAATTCAGTGTGGATATCTACTCGGGACATATTACTCAAAGTGGTGGTCCATGGACTAATACCAGGTCATTAGCTATCAGCCTGAGTTCTCTAGTAAGCTCCCTAGAAACAAACAATTGTAGCCAGTGAGCACAGATACAGTATTGATCCCAGGAATAGTTGGGAAAATGTTAGTCCTCTTCCTGGATTAGATTGCTTGAGAAGCACCACAGAATGCTCCCTTATGCAGGAACAACCAGAAAGAGGGTGAGGAGGAGCATTTTTGTCTTTTTTAGACAGACAATGTAGCTACTGAAGCACAAAGATTCTTGCAGCTGTAGTCCAAAAAACAGTTCCACACTCTGGCTAAAGACCACAAACACTCAAAGCAGTTCTGTGGTTTTCTCAGCTTCTGAAAGGGACTGCCCCTCCATGCCAGTAAATTATTTAAAGTGCTTGTGTGGCAGAGCACGCACATTCAGCAATGTCTTGGCCTCTATTTGCCTTTTGCTGGAGCAATTAGAATGATATACTGAAAGCACTTCTTGACTTTCTGCTTGCTTGTTTGGCAAACATTTCGAGTGACAATGCAAATAAAAATAGCAAACAAAGAAGACAAAAGTGACCTTAGAATTTACTTCACATGTTTTCATCATATGGAAATTGCTGTAATGTATCTGATTTTTTAAAAGTTTAATCTGGTAATGAATGCAGAACACTTTAAGTAAAGTGGGAGTTATTGACCGGGTCTCTGGTCAACACTAATATCACCAGGTTCCCTAATCAGATTGCTGTTACTGATGACTCCATCAAACACTGTAAATGCCTGAACAAGGTTAATAGGCTCCAGAATCCATTTTAAAAATGCATTATGATGTTATTAGCATCCTTTTGTGCCCCCAAACACTACATTTTATTCTACCCACTATTCACAAAGTACAATGGAAAATTTATTGTCAGAAACATTTAGAAGCTTTGTGAACAAGATTCATGGGATCTTTCTGATAAAAGAGAAAGAAAATTGAGCACAAGCAGCTCCAGCAGATGACAAATAAATCAGTTCATTTGAAATAGCAAAGAGAAAATGAGCCTTTTTGATGGTGTTAGAAGTCTTGACAACATGTGCATGCTGAAAACTTATTATAACAGTACAGGTGATGTAAAATCCTATGGTGTTCAGGACCAGGCTGTCTGACAGACTGTGTTTCCTTGTATGAGATGCACCAATCCTACTACTGTGGTTGATGCGATCACAAGAGGGGGAAGAAAAATCCTTTTATTTATTCAAAAGGTTTCCCTAGAATTGAAAGATTTTAAGGGAAGGGCTGCAAGATCTCCATTTTAAAAAATATTGTACTTTTTTACTTCTAAAAATCTTTTAAAAGTGTAGGTTTAAATTGTTTAAACTGGATGATTTAAAAGAAATGATTAATAGTTGAATTCAGATTTAATGTTGACCTTTCTAATTTCTTTTAGCTATGTGGTATAATCCCTATATCTGTAGGGATACACTGCTGTACGCACCATAGAAATGCGAAACTGCAGGTAATAGTGAACACTTTTGAAATGATTAACTTCCACTAGAAACATACCATAGAATTAAGCTGGAAGATATAAAAATGCCTAGATAGAGCACCTTTCAAGTATCGCTAGTACTCGAGTGCCAGTCTATGGTCAACCTCTGACAGAAGCAATTGTAGAATCACACTGGAAGGTGTAGAAAATGCCTAGAGAGAACACTTTCCTAATATTTTAAGGTACTCCAACACAATTTTATAGTCAACTTCTGGAGGAAGCATACTGTAGAATTCTGCTAGAGGCAAAAGACTTAGAGAATACCTCTCTAGCATTTCTACTTCATCGAACATGATTCTGTGGTCATGTAATAATAATAATAATAATAATAATAATAATAATAATAATAATAATAATAATAATAATAATGGGATCTGCACGCATCATCCGAAAATACATTACACAGTCCTAAACACTTGAAAAGTGTTCAACTTGTGATTTTGTGATACGAAATCCAGCATATAGAACTCGTTTGTTGTGTCATACTATGTCTTTGTGCCAATAATAATAATAATAATAATAATAATATAATGTTTATTTCTTACCTGCTTCTTTCCATGGCTCGAAGTAAAAGCACACAAATACAGTAAAGTCTCACTTAGCCAACATTTGCTTATCCAACGTTCTGGATTATCCAACGCATTTTTGTAGTCAATGTTTTAAATACAACATGATATTTTGGTGCTAAATTCGTAAATACAGTAATTACTACGTACCATTACTGCATATTGAACTACTTTTTCTGTCAATTTTGTTGTATAACATGATGTTTGGTGCTTAATTTGTAAAATCATAACCTAATTTGATGTTTAATAGGCTTTTCCTTAATCTCTCCTTATTATCCAACATATTCGCTTATCCAACTTTCTGCCGGCCCGTTTATTCAAATGCAGTTCCATAAAAGATACATATCAAGCATTTCTATAAAATACATATTGGTCACACAGGACAGAGACCAAAACACAGGACATGAGTTTAATCATTTTAATTTACAAGCCACAATAGATATACTTTGAAAAGAAAGTTTTAAATCTTGGACATAGTAGACTGCATAAAGGGTTGACAATTTGCATTTTTTGTATGATAACAAACTGACCAAAATAAATAGTTAAATAGAGGCCATTTTAACATATCCATGATATTCATGAACCTTTAAGAATGAAATGCTTTTATTTGATGAATGCAATACTTTACTGAAGTCCATTGTATAAACTACATTTTCTCAGAATGAAGTAGGTATAATTCATCAATGCAACTTGTGCTTCAAGTGGATTGGTTAAACTGTGAATTTAATTGAGCAAAGACATGGCTGCATCCAACCCTGGGGAATGTCTATGTAGCAATAACTTGGTCATTTCTTTACTGTATACCAATCTTATTTTATAGTGTAAAATGAGCAGGTACACTGTCAGTAGATCAATACATGTTTCAGTTGGGAAATTTGCTCTACTCAGAGGCTATTATGACACCTCTCAGGAAATTTTTGTGATATAGGAAATCACCCATATCACAGATAGTAGAACATAGAGTAATTAGAAGACCCTTGCCACAAGTTGGATTCAGAAAAGCTGATTTTGTCAAACTCGGGGGAATACAGGATACAACTGAATCTCTTGGCTAGAGATGCTGAAGGAGAATGGTGCCTGGTTTGAATGGTTTTCATGAAGATGTTGCTAAAAGAAATATAGGCACAGAATTAAAAAGGACTTGAGAAACTAGAAAACCAAGCAGAAATTAATAAAGTGAAATTCCACAGAGACAAAATTTGACATTTAGGTCCCAAAAAACAAGTGCTCAAGTATAGGATGGGGGACACTGGCTCAGCTGTGCTACATATGAAAAAGACCTTGGGATTATCGTTGATCATAAATTGAACATGAGCCAGTGCTATCTTAACCTACATTAAAGGAAGCATTGTTTCCCAGTTGAAGGAAGTAATAGAACCCTTGTATTATGTATTGGTCAGGCCTCATTGAAGTTCGACATTCCTTCCTTGGCCCTTCATTTTAAGAAATATATAAACAAGTAAGAGCAAGTTCAGAGAAGAACAGCAAGGATGATAACAAACATATAGGGAGATGTTGAAGGATCTGGGTATGTTCTGCTGGATGAAGAGAATGACACAATCACACTTTTTAAACACCTCAAGGGTCACAAAAAAGAGGATTCTGGCTCCTTTAATGTTTTAGAAGGTAGAATGAGGTCTAATGATTTCAAGATACAAGAAGATAGATATTGATCACAAAATGGTATTTGGATCCCCTTGATGGCTGCTGTTGTTGTGAAAGGAAGCATTAGATAGCTTCTTCTGCAATGCTTCCATTGTCATAACTGGAGGCTACAACGGTGTATGTAACAAATATACCTTCAGGCAATATTTTTTACCTCTCTCTTTCCGTCATGATACTTGAGGGGACTCTAAAAGTTTCTGAATTGCATAGAGAGCCTGCACAGAGATGTTTTCCATGCATGAAGAGCAATAGGTATACCTGAGGGCTGGAACGTCTAGTGCACCCTTTTTCATGCATTAGTTAAATACATTTGTATAATATCTGACTAAAGCTATATTCTTCATATGTTATCTGGAATAATATGGTGTTATTATACATACTTGGTGTCAAATTTATTACTTTCCCCTTTACAATACATTACTGTCAACAGTAAGAAAATATGTAATCTAAAAAGAATAGTGTTAATATGGTTGAACAGAAGATATTAAATGTCAGGCTGTGATAGTATCAGAGGTTAATAGTAATATTTGCTACTAAGATGTTTTTAAGAAATAGGAGATTATGTTGTGATTTTAGTGATTTTAGATTTTCTATGTAATTTGTATGCCTTTTTGTCTTGTCAGTCAATTGAACTTAAGACTGAAAACTCCTGACATTTGAGATGTGTTTACATATTAAGAAGTCATAGTTAGCTAGAAGCGAGGTTTCTAAATGTAGTCAGACACAATTAAGCAGATTTAAGATGCCCACTGGGAGCAATAAACGCTGCTGTTGTAGTTATACAACAATCGTTATTTTTTTGGGGAGGGGTCACAGTTTATGACTCAAAGCAGAGTTTAGAAGCAAAGAGGGAACAAAGAAATGAAGTACGTAAACCCCACCTGTGGACCAACAGCTTGAAAAATTGAAGCTGTTTCACTGATTTTATACTTTGAAACTGTGAGCAGAAGGATTAACTGGTATCTGAAAAGTTGACAAAATATTGTAACTGGAAGCCATTCTTCAATATGTAAACCTCACCTTGAGGCAAGAGAGCATGGATTAAAAACTCAGTAAGATCATTTATATTTGACTACATAGAGAACTTGTCATAAATGATCATGTTCCAAATTCACATTAGCCATAAGTTAACACTGGGAAAAAACTCTTTTAGGATTGTCCCAAAGAAAACAAAGGTAACGCTAACTTCTCTGGTCACTCAGCCATGGTTTATGGCATTGGCAGAAAAAAAATTAACAAAGCAGATGACAAGGATCAAATACACAGATATATATATATATTTAAAAAGCTATATTTTGCCTTTATGTGGTTTCTAATGTATAACGACAAAATGGGATGCAAAGAGATACATGTTATGTTCTGCACGGAAAAGTGGGAGAAAATTAAATTCATTCATAGGGAGATAACTTAGTCTGGCAACAATGTGAGAGAAGCATCTCAGCAACTTAGGCTCATCATATAAGGCATGGTGATGCATCTCCACAAATAAACCAGACGTTAGAGCAGCTGTAGTTTTTCCCTTGTTAGATGTATTTAAGCAGAGTCTGAGCAGCCATTTTAGGTGAAAATGGCTTTTGGGATTTCCTGAATCAAGAGGGGATTGGATTAAGAGAATATTGGCTGCCATTGCTTGGAACAAGCAGAACCCTCGTATAGTTTTTATGTCTTTCTTCACATTAACATTTCTGTCTTGCAGATTGTCATACACCGAATGTGCAGATAACTGGCTTTTATGACCAGCTTTGTGATTAATGACTAGAATCAATGAGCAGATGGCCTGAACGCTTTACTGACAATGAAAATCAATCACTTTTATACTGCAAAACACAAATATTTCTTTCTCAGTTTCATTCACCATATTGTTCTAAGCTGTTTCTTTCTTACTCTCTGGCAGTGGTAATGGGAAGTAAATCTTGGTGAGTCATTTTCCTGCTAGAATTTGCTCCCTCTTCTGTGTCAATTCAGCTATTTGGTAGGAGAAGGCCTGGAGAAGAGATATTTCTTTGCCACTGGGAGCCCTGTTCAACTAGAGAAAGGGAATAGGAAGCTATCCATTTTCAAATGCATTCTGCACAACAAGTAGGAGATTCTGCTTGAGAACAGATAATCCATACAGAGCCCATCCCACCCCCTCCCATGCAAGCAAACACACACACACACACACAATCAATCTGTCACAGAGTCTGTCTTCACTTCCAGGAAGTCTGTTTAACTTTACCTCTGTCAATATGCTCAGCAGACCTTCAAATTGCAGTTGGTCAGCAGCAGAAAAGAACCTGATCTATATAGGAAAACTGGCAGATATAATTTACAAAACTACAATTCAGCAACTGGCTCCAGTGAGGAAAAGACAAAGCACTTTGGATGTTAATGAAGTTCCATCACTATTTTTTCCTTCTCATCAAGCCTGAAAATGTAATAGTTCTCATGAAAGGGAAGCTTATTAAACAGGGATTAGTAATAGGTAGAAGGGATTCATTCAAGAATAAAGAAAATAGCAGCATGTTGGGGGGGGGGGGGGGCGAGAAAGAGGAGCGTTTCTCCAACACAGTCTTTCAAATAATGCAAAGTCAATGAACTAACATTCTTGTTTGCTTTATTTTCCTGCACTGAAGCCATATCATATCCAACAGATCAATAGGCTTTTTAATGTTTCCCTTTCAGAATTATTTCTGATTTTAAATGCAGAAGCTAATTAGATTGTCTCTTGAAAAAATAACGCTGTTGAGTGTGTGTACTTTGCAAAATCTACACGATGACTTTGCTTTTTAGAAATTTCTCTTTCTCTTGCTGTCAGGGGTTAGCTATAGCAAAACTAATTAGAGTTACTTGCTATTAATTTAAATTAAACTCAGCCTTCTCTCCTTCCCATTTCAAGGTAATGCCTTTTTCTAGAGTTCTGTAAATATCTCTAGTAGTGTTGCTCTTACTCTGACCAGCACAAAGGCCACCCCCCCCTCCAGCCTAGGACATCACAGCATATCATAATGCCAATATTAGAAATAACACAACGTCACTCCTGATTTAATTTTGGTAATTTCTTGAGAAGATTATTAGTCTTTCATAGAGATATCTCTGGGCTGGAGAGTGGGAAGTCATTGTAAAATTCTGTTTGCCTTACGCCTTATGTTTAAGTGCAAAGGGATAGAGTAGTAGGGATGGTGGTAATAATAGGTGTTTTCATTTATTAGTATTGTTTGTATATATTTAGATTTGTCTTATTTGCCTATTGCATTTTCATATTAATAAAGATAATTGTAAACATTTGATCTTTTCAGGTCTTTGTAGGGGTGGGGGAAGTCAGGTTTTGAGGGGGAATTAGGATGAGTGAGCAAAACCTGGAGCTTGGGATGTTACATTTGAAAATTAACTCATTACTGTTAGACATTATTGAATTAATTTCCAAATGCCATAAACACTAGTAAGTGAAACTGGCCACTTAGTTAAATTAGATTAATTAAATATTAAAATATTAATCTTGGACCACACCATAGGACTTACAGATAATGTTGTGGAGGTTGTCATTGAGCTCCTACAAAAATGGCCATCTGTTCCTATTCAATTTGCCTTCTTTTGGTCTGGAATTTTCCACTACACATCCTGAAGTAGGAGTGTTGCAATGAGAGGGTTATAGTCCCAAAGCATGGGATCTCATCTTACAACTCTTCAATTCAATTTGTCTTTCATCTGTATATCTCTTTTCTTTTCCCGTGCACCAACATGAATACTCCACTCACTGCTTGATTGCCTTGTTTGTTAAAGGTCAATAAGAAGTGATTCATTTTATTTGGATGAGCTGATTTACCTCAAGTGTGGCAGTGAATGGATAGCTACAAATATCCATCTGTGAATCAAAACTGAAGAATTCTTGATCTGATTGCTTTGAGAGACTCTGACCACATGAAGAACATTTTTTCTGTATACCTCAAAAAACTGCATCCTTTATGCCTCTCTATTCACAACCTGGAAGTATGATCTTCAAATCATAGGTTTCACATACAGAAACCAGGAATCCCAACTTAAGTATTTGGCATCTTCATTTTTAAACATATAATTGTCAATCTCATTCTTCTTTCACCCATCTGATCGGAATAGGTAAAAGGAGGAGTTCTAAAAAGCCAAAATGGGGAAAATTGGGATTTGTATAGAGAGATGGATAAGCCAAAAGAAAAAGAAATGAAGGGTGCATTTGAGGAAATGTTTATCACTCATCCAAGAGTCTAGCATTCACAAACATTCTTATCTGTGATTGTAAAGGAACTGCTGTGAGGGTTTTTTTTTACACTTTAGAATGTTTTTGTTAAAAAAAAGTTCACATAAAATATTTTGTGCAAATTATTGTATTCTTTGTGTGAAACACAACTTTTGGTGCATCTGCACTGTAGAATTAATGTAATTTGACATGATGATGATGATGATGATGATGATGATGATGATGATAATAACTTTATTTTTCTATCCCACCACCATCGCCCCGAAGGGACTCGGGGCGTCCCACACAGGGTGAATGTCCAAAAACAATAGAGCAAAATAAAACAGATAAAACCAGCATTCAAATAGGTGAAATACAATAAAACCAGACATAAAACCATATGCAATACAATAACAATAAAACCAGTTTTAAAACATGAGGTAATGAGATAAAAACCACCAATTTGGAGAACAGAGTAATATGGGAGGACAATTAATACAAATATAATAATAATAATAATAATAATAATAATAATAATAATAATAAAACTTTATTTATATCCCGCCACCATCTCCCCAACGGGGACTCGGGGTGGCTAACAATATAATAAAATATGAAACAGCATACCAAAGCACAATTAACAGCAATACAATAGATGATAATAGACATTACATCAAAAAAATAATAAAAAAAAACAAAAACAAAAAAAAAACAGTAAAACAGGGCAGGCCGCATGGACACAAGGATAAAACTCGGAGTGAGAGGAACAGAGGAGTACTCCACTGTGGACAGGGACACATGAAAGTGGGGCAATCTAGAGGGTAGATGTTGAGGGGGGAGCAATACAGAAATATATAACAGAAATTACTCACCGAAAGCACAGCGGAAGAGCCATGTTTTCAAGTCTTTCCTAAAAGCTAACAGAGTGGGAGCTTGCCTGATCTCAGTGGGTAGTGAATTCCATAGTCGAGGGGCCACAGCGGAAAAGGCCCTCTCCCTTGTACTCACAAGACGGGCCTGGGATATAGGCAGCGGTGATAAAAGGGCCTCCCTGGATGATCGCAAAGAGGTATGTAGTGCATTTGGGGCAAAGAGGACAAAGTGCAAACTTTCTCAACATTGGAATGAGGCAGGACTACTTTATGGAATCATAGGAGCTGTACTTTCACAATGGCTTTAGCCTTCTCTGCCAAATACTGCTATTTTTTCACCAAACTACAAATCCCAGGATTCCATCACATTGAGCCATGACAGTTAAAGTGGTGTCAAACTTTATTAATTTTCCAGTACAGAAGCACCCTTGTGTGTTTGTATGTCAAAGAGTGCCTGTATACTGGGTTAGTAAAACATTTCTGAAAAGAAAAACACAATAAACAGTTTTTCTGCACAATTAATTTCCTCTAAAAAGTCTTAAAGTGCAAACAAATAATCTAAAAATGTGTTCCAGATCTCAAAATCTCATTGAAGTTTTAGGAAAGAAAACATTTGAAAGAATTTATTCTTGTATGTGAAGATGGAAAAAGCAAGGATTTGTGTTCACAGCAAAATTATGTGATTGTGTATTATTATGTATTATATCATGTATTATTATGTTGTATGCTACTCTGGCTACTTGTAGTATACAAGCATGAAATAAACAACAATAACATAAGTGAGCCTGTGTGATGAAAAATCCCGGGCCAAATCAAGATTACTTGGTTATGAGTTTATGGAGAAGCCTGCATTTATATCACAAGATTGTAGCCATGGCTGATTTAGTAAAGCAATTTAGAACAGACAGGTTTACATGTGTGTCATAGCATTCTTCTACTAGTCATTATTTAATCAATATGCTTTATAAATATAGTGTATTTTAAAAGTTACTATAGCAATGAACCTCTCAGCTTTCCCTACAGACCACTAAAACACTAGACTAGAATTTTCACCTGACAGCTTTAATAGGTCTAATATTCCATAATTCTTATACTACACTCAAATGTTTAAAGATATCAATCGTTCTGCTGTCTATAAACTATGGAAAACAGCCATACAGATAGTGTAGGATGGGTGATGGGCCATTTTTATTTCAGAAAATCTAATTTGATTGCAGTAGCTTGATTCTTTTTATTTGAAGAATTATTTGAGAAAAATTATTGCAAGGAACAATTATTGGTTTTACTAACTGTAGATATAAATCTGAAGGAGTATATGGTGACTTACATTTTTAGAAGAATGATGATAACTGTTAGGGAGCTCTGACCCTGACAGTAATGTTGATGAACATTAGATACATATAATCCAGTAACTCAGGAATAATTTTAATAGCTTTATCAGCAATCGTGATTGCCCAAAATATAACAGGTGAGGATCTTCTGCTTCAGCTTTTTCTTCTTAAACATATTTTATTAAAGGTTTCTATATATATAAGACAACAATATAGCAATGTATAAAACATGAAAAGAGCAGAGAAAGAAAAAACAGGGAGCCAGAGAATCCAATCATTTATTTATCCTTTTCTACTTAAATTTCACCTTTGATTTTTTGCCTGACCTTTGTAGTTTCCCAAATTGGACATCCTTCTGTGAGGCATATTTGTTATTTTTTTTAAATCTTTTTTCCATTCCAAAAACCCAATTGACCACCAAAAGTGGTTTTTTAACTTCTAAGTTTCATTTGTATGTCATTCTCATTTCTGTATTCAGTGTTATTCCTCTTTCCTGTATTTTCATTGACGCATCCAGTATTCTCATCAGTTAAGTTATCCAGGCTCATTTCTGAAACTCCAAAGTCATCTTATTTTTGCTGCAGATATTCACAGCATTTCTTTATACTCAGAACTGATTCCTCATTTTTTTCTCTACTATCTAAATTCTGGTTAATTCATCTTATTTTCACATTGCATCCTCCCAAATCCTTAAGTTTTATTGTATGCACCCTCAAATTTAAGCTCAATTTAATGTTCTTAAGGCAAGTTTTTGAAATCAGTTTACATTTGTCTAATATCTCCTCCCAAATAGCTAAATAGCATTAATCTTTTATGGGTTGCATTTTTACCATTTTCCTATTAAAATCTTAGCATAAAAAGAATTAATATATTGTCTCCACAGCGATTCCACTACTACGATATATCAGTGACACAGTCTGGTGTTAAACTTCTCTTGTTAAGATTGTTTTCAATTAGATACCTCTATGATCCAAAACAATTCAGTTTTCACAAAAGAAATCAATATTTTTTCTTTTATCCATTTTTACTTGCAAGGTGTTTATGAAACCAACCAATCATCCAGTTTTTAAAAAGTTTCTTTATGTTATTATGTCTTTTATCCAATTAGCATTTTTATCTTTTCCTCATTGTTTTCACAGTTTTGTTAGACTTTCTGATTTCAATCTGCAATTCTAAAGCCTCTTAAAAGTAATTTTCTACATCTATCATATGAATAAAAAGGCAGGAAATTCACCAAACATGTCATTGCTGTGTCAAATAATTCTGTTTATCCCTTAAATCTATATATTAATATAGGAATAGTTTGCAAAAGAGAGTATTCCTGCTGGCTTTGAGGCTGTTAAGGCTTGCATGCAGTAGATTACCTTGGTGGATTTGTCCAGTGGTCTGTACAAACATTGCAACAATCCTGGTGAACTTGGCAAGGTTTTCAGGTTTTTTGCACAATCTTCTCACTGTCCCCTTATTTGCAGAAAGAATTGCTGGTGGAAATGCTCTTCTTTGATTTCATGGAACAATGCAAAAGATAGTTTAGCTGGCCATTACTTGGAAGTCCCCTGCTTGAGCTCCTTGAATGCCAGGGATTTTTTTTTTAATTTGAGAGTGGGAGTGCCAGCCTTTTTCAGGAAAAAAAATGAACAAGGTAAAGACCAAGGAAAAGCCACACTTTTGGACTTATCTTTAGGAGAACTTAAACATAATCAGGCCCATGATTCCAGCCTGTGGTCAATGTTAGAGCACACTATTGGAAATTCCAGTGAACCCCACCTGTGATGTAAACTGGCTTTGAATGGCTTAAAGGACCTATGAGTTGGCTTTCCATTCACTTTGATTGTTGCATTCAGTTTAACATCAATATGTAATCAATAAATACTGATTTTGCTAGGTCTTTGACTTTGTTCTACTTGAACAGATTTCTAACCAGGGACCTGTGTAGATGAGGACCCCACAATTGTCACAGAATATTTGCTTTTACAAAACAACTACTTTCTAATAGGGGAGTATAGAAAAATATGCCATCAATACATATATGCTAAAGCTGTATTTTTCTCATTAGGTCAGGCAGGAAGGGTCCAAAGTTATTATTATAACTTATTGCTATGCTATTAACACACACGATATATTGAGCTATCAAAAATAGACATTTAATACAGAGTTTTAAGCCCTTGGGGAATGCAGACCTCTGGCTGACGTACTCCACTAATTAGTACACGCTTCATTGAAAAGTGTGCTACCCTTTCTAACAACATCCAATATAGTGTCTCCCATTGTCCCCTCACATTTTAAATGGCTGAAATACATTTCATACCATCAAGGATTACAATGTTAGATAAACAGCAACATTTTATATACTTCAACAAACCCCTGGGCAATGAAACAGGCAGTTCAACAAATGAACTATTTTCTTTACTACAGAATCAGTCAGAAATATGGCAAACACAATCCTACATTGTCTGCAGATTGTGGAATGGACTCCCTTAAGGCTTCAATCAGTTTCTCTTCTCACTACATTTAGGGAAAATGTGAACCCATTATTTTTATATTTACTGCTTACTGATTTTGGTAGTCCCATTGTTAAACTTTCTTGTAATCATTTTATTTCTCAATTGTTTTAAATGGGTTTTTTTAGATGCCTTGAAAATTATTTTTAGTGGAAATGTGAGACATAAATATTTATGTCATCATCACCATTACCATTTATTTCTTTGATTTATATGCTACTTTTCTCCTCATAAGAGACCCATATCATCACCACCATCACCTTTTTTATTGGCGGACAAACTTATGCATTTTTATTTTTACATTCTATTACATGTTTTCCTAGGACTAGAATTCAAAGTAACATGCAAAAACACATTTAAAAAACATATTTAAACCCAAATGAGTTAAAAACAGTTTAAGAACACTTAAAAATAAATCAAATATGATTAAAAACTCCACAGTCAATTGTCATGCAAAGACCTTTGCCTTCAATTGAAATGACAATAAAGAGATGACTGTTTAGGTTTATGGTTGTCAACATTATGGAATCCCTGCTTATCATGGAAATCCATTGATTGATCCTGTGCTAGTCTCACTCTCAGGACTTCATCACATTAACTACTGGATTGCCACAAATTGTGGTGAATCTGGTGGAGCCTGGTGTGGAGCATGGAGAATGCCCCACCCCCGCATTGCTCTTCTTGCCATTTACCCCATCCCACATGGGGAAGTGCCTGCTGCTTGGCTTCCCCCTGTTTTTTCCTATGCAACTCTGGAAGCCTACCATGTTGCCACCGCAGCCTCCTGCAACACTGAAACTTCAGTTAAGGCATGGAGCCCTGCCATAAGTAGATTGAGGTTGTGTGATGAGAGCCGGTGGACTCTGTGCTTCAACAGAAGTCAAAGTGTTGTTGTGTGTTTTCTGGGCTGTATGGCCATGTTCCATAAGTATTCTCTCCTGATGTTTCGCCCACATCTATGGCAGGCATCCTCAGAGGTTGTGAGGTATACAACTTTGTGATTCCAGCCATGAAAGACTTTGACAACACATGGAAGTCAAAGTGTTGTAGGACAGACAAGTTTGCCCACCTGATGAGGCCAATTGACTCTAACAGGATAATCTTCACACAACTGCTATTTGCACCAAGAGGAAACCTCCCATTACAGGTAACAGTATTAAGAAATCTGTGATGTTGAAATTATCGCTGCTGATGCCATTATCTGAGGCAGAAGGAGTGATGTACATAGTATTGAAACTCCTAGTATACCTATTCCTCTTCTTATGCAACACGTGAAGCCTCTCATGTTGCTGCCATTGTGGCCAATGCCAATTTCACACCTTTTCAGGTGTGGAGCCCCACCAGAAGTAGATCATCATCGCTTGATGGGAGCCAGTGAGATCCATGCCTGAAGAGGGGTGAAAGCAGCATAGAATTGGCAATTTTCCTGTCTGATGAGGCTCTCAGATGAAGGCAAGACAAACAAATTGAACAATTGTTTGATCTTCCTTCCTTCTTCCTGCTGGTGTTGGAATGTAGGTGTCTCATTCTGACATCAGAAGATATGCAAGGAGGTGGCCAGGTGCTTGCATGAAAGTCCATGGCCATCGGAGGATGGTGATAATGACAAAGAAGACAAGGTGACAGCACAGTGGGCACAATGGAGTCCCTGCTGTATTTAGAGATATTCTAGTTTGGATTACATTGGAGTAACATTCCCAGTGTAGACAGACATGGTAGCTCAGGAGATAGAATAAATTCAGTTAACAACTTTATTTTTCAAAATTCTCAGATAAAAGTTCTGCAATGTTTTGAAATAATAAATATTTTCTCCCACTACCCTCTTTGGTCTTCTGAACCTCAACATGTAGTAGCAGAAATGGCTCTCTCATTCTTCTGGGAGCCACTGGCCAAAACCCTATGGGTACATTTTGCTGGCATAGTTATGACAGCATTGGTAATTGTGGGTCACAGAAAAAGGTCATAAATGCAGCAGCCCTGAGCAAACTAAGCCACTAGAGAAATACATTGCCCAAATACTTCTAGAATATGGGTCCAGCAATATTTGGATTTATATAACAACAGAATTCCGTGTAATATCTTTGTTAATGTATACGTCTTCATTTCCTGCAATCAGCTAGATGACTTATGAAAAGAAAAAAATTAGCATGAAGTAAAAACCTTCATGACCTGCAGTTCTGGTGCTTAATGCCAAACATTAAAGTTTATGGTTCAAACTGTGGCAATTGACTCTGATATAGAATATTGGAAGTATTTTAAAGGGAGAAAACAAATTTGGGGATTGTGGGATATAAACATTCTGCATTTCTTATAATACTAATTGGCATGAAAGCTGAAAGGACTCTATTCTGGTGGGAGAACCTAACTCTAACCATTCATTTCCAGAATACTAATACAGCTTCCTTTTTTGATTGTGACCATGACTACAAACTAAGCAAACTGGGAAACAACAAGGATGTTAGGGGTGTGCAATTTTTTTGTTTGTCTTCATAAGTCATATCAAATTTGTTAAATTCATACTTATGATGCAGTACCTGATGTGTGGGCATGGCCCTCACCAAAAGCTTAAGAATCAAAACTTCCCCAATACGTTTTTGTTTGAATTTTGTAAATCTCGGAAGCCTCCCAAATTCAGTTTCATTTTCCATGCAAGCAAAGCAAAGCAAAAAGGCTGGAATTCCTCTTTAAATTAATGGACTCTCACCATTAGCAGAGGGAAGCAGCAGGGAGAAAGCAGAGTTCAATAGGAAAGAAAGCACAGAATTCTGGGAAATGTAGTTTGGTAAGACAAGGAGCCCCCATGCCAGGGAATTCAAAAGGCCCTGCCCTAATCTACATTTCCTAAGACTCTTCTCAGCATCAGAAAGCCCCAATCAGGATAGGAGAGAAATTTGTCCCTCCATAGCAGCAGCCAGCCAGAGTTCCAACACACTGTTGAATCTGCAAAGAGGAGGATTGACGAATACTTCTAGCAAGCAAATCTCTGTGCTGGACTGGGAAGAAAATCCTAAATGGAAGTTCTGTTGGTAAATATGAGAGACATTCAATGAAATAGCTGTTGTGGATTTTTTTTTTCATAAAACAAAACGTTTGGGTCAAAACTTTTTTTAAATCCCTAAAATCAGTAGATGCATTAATATTTCTGAAAATTTGTGGGGGGGAATGATCCCTGGTTATCTTGTGTCATTGTGTAGAAAATTCTAGGAGATAGCTCTTGACATTTTTTAAAAAATGTTGTTTATAAAAACTTTGAAAATACCCCCAAACTTTGTGGATAAGTGTCACGACCCAGGCTACAGAGCACCAATAACCATACGCAGAGGCCAGATTCTATCTAATATCTTTATTAAGGAAATATATAAAGTTAGTAAAAGCAAATGTAAAAGTTAGTCCAGAAGCAGACCTTTCAGGAAAGGTCAAAATTAGTCCAAAGAAACAATGTCCAATATGAAATATTAAGGTCCAAAGTTGTAATCCAATAACCGAAACACTCACTTTGCCAGGCAAAGTGAGGGGAGATGACAAGGTCCTTTAGTCCATGAACTTGAGCAAGGCTAGGAAATAACTTGATACTTGAAACAAGGCTTGAAACGTGGAACAAGGTAACGAGGAACAAGAACAAGGTCCGTGGAATAACTTGGTAAAATCCGTGAAACAAGGCAAGGGTTAGTCCTGGGAACAAGGCAAGATCCGTAGGTAAACAAAGGCTGGGAAACAGGAGCGGAGGCTGGAAACAAGGCAAGGCTTGAGCAGGAACGAGGCTTGAATCGGAGCGCGCTGTCCAGACACAACTCGCTCCGGAGGCTGACGAATTGACTCCGCGAAGTTACTACGCGGGTAAAACACCTATATAGAGTCTAACTTTCCCGCCGAAGCAGTTCTCTGGGAACCAGAAACGAAAGCTAAACTCTGAGACCAGATGTCTGACTCCTTAAAGATTCTCACGAAAAGCAGACTTAATTGGGTACATTCTTAGCTGCTATCCTCGCACTCCTGCGCGAAGCTGCTTCCAAACCCCTCTGTTGTTTACAAAACTCATGGCGAGAGAACACGGGAGATGTAGGCTCAGGGTTTGTTTGACATACTTCTGGGACACAACTTTCTTGCAGGTGCAAGGTTCCCAGATCTGCCTGGGAAAGATCTGGCTGAGAAGATTCCAGTTCTGACTGGGAAGGTAAAAAACCCAAGTTTTCTTCTTCATCAGGCATTACAATGTCATGAGCAGGACTACAAGGCCCATGAGTCATCACACTATCCCCCTCCTCAAGGCCCCTCCCAAACTGGGACTCTCTCCCCGAGGCGCGAGGTCGTGGCTTGGCGGGATAGGTTTGATGAAAGCGACGGGTTAGATCAGGAGCATGGACTGTGGAGGCGTCTTCCCAAGAGCGTTCCTCAGGGCCAAAACCCACCCAGTCAATGAGATATTGCAGGCGGCGGCGGTGAAAGCGAGAATCTAAAATGTCCTGAACCTCGAACTCGTCCTCCCCATCCACCAAAATAGGGACGGGGGCCGGCCGGTCTACATCTGGCCGCACACCATCCGCCGGAAGGAGCAGGGAGCGGTGAAACACTGGGTGAATGCGCATTGAACGTGGAAGTTGGAGTTTGAAAGTCACGGGGTTTAATTGCGCCACCACTGGATAGGGGCCAATGAAACGGGCATCTAACTTCCGGCAAGGGCGATGGGAGGGCAGAAAGCGAGTGGACAGAAAAACCCGATCTCCTACCTTGATTTCGGGGCCCGGCTGGCGATGTTTGTCCGCGTGACGTTTATAGTCCTCCTTGGCTTGTTCCAGTTGCTGGAGCAAAAGTTGTTGCACCGCTGTGAGTTCCTGCAGCCAATCTTCTGCTGCGGGAACTTCTGAAGTTTCAATGACAGGGGGAAAGAAACGTGGATGGAAGCCGTAGTTTGCAAAGAACGGCGTTTCTTTTGTAGAAGCCTGGACTCCATTGTTGTAGGCAAATTCCGACAGTGGTAACAGAGAAGCCCAATTGTCCTGTTGGTAGTTTACATAACAGCGAAGGTACTGTTCCAAAGTGGCATTGGTGCGCTCCGTTTGCCCATCCGTTTGGGGATGATGAGCTGAAGATAAACGAGAGTCTATGCCCAATAGTTTTTGTAGTGCCTTCCAGAAACGAGAGGTGAATTGGGATCCACGGTCTGTGACCAAACTCTTGGGCAATCCATGTAGTCTGAAAACATGTTGGAGGAATAAATCTGCAGTCTCTTGGGCCGTGGGAAGACCTTCACAGGGAATGAAATGGGCTAACTTGGTGAAAAGGTCCACCACCACTAGGATCGTGGTGAATCCACAGGAAGGTGGTAGGTCAGTGATAAAATCCGCAGAAATTATTTCCCATGGGCGAGATGGGTTAGGAAGGGGGTGTAGAAGCCCTGAGGGCTTTTCCCTTCTTATCTTGGAGCGCTGGCATACTGGGCAGGTGTTAACATATTTTTCCACATCCTTGCGGATCTTGGGCCACCAGAAATCTCTTAGGATCAAATGCATGGTTTTAAATAGTCCGAAATGCCCTGCTGGTTTGCAGTCATGACACAGACGAAGTACTTTTTCCCTGCCCGGTCCGGGTGGGATATAAACATGATTTCTATAGCAAAGCAGTCCATCTTTAAGCGAAAAGGGAAAGTGCAGACCTTGACGAAGTTGGTCCTGCGCCCAGGCATCTGCTTGCTGACTAGCCCTGATTTCTTGAGCACAGATGGGCCCTGGATTAGGGGGAGTTGAATCAATGGGAGTGGATTTGGTGTTCCCCACTGTGAGCGTGGCAAAGTTCTCGGGTTGTAGTAGTTGGGATTCAAAGGTCTCCTTGCGTCCTGCAGCGTATTCCGGTTTACGTGACAGGGCGTCTGCTTGCTTGGTTTGGGCTGGGGTCACATAATGAATCTGGAAGTTGAAACGTTCAAAGAATAAAGCCCAACGTTGCTGCCTTTGATTTAGCTTGCGGGCAGTTCTTAGATGTTCTAGATTCCGATGATCAGTGTGGACTTCAATGGGAAATTTGGCCCCTTCTAGCCAATGTCTCCAAGTTTCAAAAGCTGCCTTTATGGCTAATAGTTCTTTTTCCCAAATGGTATAGTTCCTCTCTGGTGCGGTTAGTTGACGAGAATAATAAGCACAAGGATGAAGGTGATCTCCCACCGGTTGTAGGAGCACAGCCCCAATTGCCACATCAGAGGCGTCCGCTTGCACCACAAAAAGGGTTTCAGGATCTGGATGCTGAAGGATTGGCTGGGAAGTGAATAATTTCTTTAGTTGCTGGAACCCTTTCTCTGCTTGATCAGTCCAGCGGAAGGGCCGTTTTCCACGGATGCAGCTGGTGATTGGGTCAGACCAGCGGGCAAAATCTGGGATGAACTTGCGGTAATAGTTCGCGAACCCCAAGAATCGCTGCACCTCTTTCTTGTTGGTTGGCGCCCGCCATTCCAATACTGCGGAAACCTTGGCTGGATCCATGGAGAGCCCTAGAGGCGAGATACGGTATCCAAGGAAATCTACCTCTTGTAGATCAAAAGCGCATTTTTCCAGCTTGGCATAAAGTCCATGATCCCGCAATCGTTGTAACACCATTTTGACGTGGTTCTCATGTTCTGATTGTGATCTAGAAAACACCAAAAAATCGTCCAGGTAGATTATCAAGAACCTATCTAGATAGTCCTGGAAAATGTCATTGACAAAATGCTGGAACGTTGCGGGAGCTCCGCATAATCCATAATTCATAACTCGGGACTCGAATAATCCGAATTTAGTCTGGAAGGCGGTCTTCCACTCGTCCCCTTCTCTGATGCGAACTAAGTTGTAAGCTCCCCGAAGATCCAGCTTGGTGTAAACCTTGGCTCCTCGAAGTCGGTCTAGTAGATCCGAGATTAAGGGCAGGGGGTAGCTGTTCCGCTTGGTGATATTATTCAATGCTCTGTAGTCCACCACCAAGCGTAATTCCCCTGACTTCTTCTTCACAAACATCACTGGGGAGGCGGCTGGGGATTGAGAGGGTCTGATGAATCCCTTGCGAAGGTTTGTCTCTATGAATTCCCTGAGAGCTTCTTGCTCTGGTTCAGTCAGGGAGTAGAGATGCCCTCGCGGGATCGGGGCCCCCTCCACCAAGTCAATGGCACAGTCATAAGGTCTATGTGGGGGTAACCTTTCGGCTTCTTTTTCATTGAATACATCCCAATACTCGGAGTACTTCTTTGGCAAGGTGATAATGGGCTCGGTGTCTGTGGCATGGCAGACCTTGGCTACGAGGCAATGATTTCGGCAGTACTTTGAAGCAAACTGCAGTTCTCTGTTGGACCAGGAGATGCTTGGGTCGTGAAGTGTCAGCCATGGAATCCCCAAAATCACAGGGAAATGGGGAACCTCAGTAACAAAGAAGGAAATCTCTTCCATATGTTCCCTTATCCACATCCTGGTGGGTTCCGACCACTGGCTTACGGGGCCCGTCTTGAGAGGGCGACCATCAATGGCTTGCACCACACGGGCATTCTTGAAGTCATGATATTGTAATCCCAGAGAGTCGGCATACTCTCTATCAATGAAATTGTTGGTAGCTCCTGAGTCTATCATGGCGTGGATCATGACGGGTCCCCTTTTTGCTGACCATAAGGTGACCACTAGAAGGAACAGGACCCCGGTTGGCGGCTCTTGAACGGGTTTCTTGACCGGGTTGGCGAGCCTCTCTACGCCCGGTCGTTGGCTTCCCCCGCCGGCTGTGTGCCAGCCGCCTCAGACGCCTTCGTCTCCGTGGAGGACGCCGCCGCAAGACGGGCGGCGGGCTTTCCTTTGGCTGGGCACTCTCTGGCGAAGTGGCCCCCATTCCCGCAATACCAGCAGAGATTTAGGCGTTGGCGGCGGGCCTTCTCGGCGGCATCTAATCTGGGACGCACATTGCCCAACTGCATCGGCACCTCCTCGCTCCCTCTGGGGTATGGGGATGGTGGTGGGGGTCTCCACACTGGACGCGGCTGAACGCTGGCGGGAGCGGAGGGTTTTGCCCCAGCTCTACCGCTCTGGCCTCGGACCCACTGTTTTCTGTTGGCAATCATGACTTCAGCCCGTAAACATTGATCGATGAGTGCTTCCAGCGTTTGGGGAGGATCCACCTTGGAGATTTCCTCCAGCATTTCAATGTTGAGACCCTCCCGAAATTGCCCTCTGAGGGCAACATCGTTCCAGCCGGTGTTGTGGGCCAGCACTCGGAACTCGGCTATGTACTGAGACATGGGTCTGTCTCCTTGGAAGAGGCGGCGGAGTTTGTGCCCGGCGGCCTCCAAATTGTCCTCGATTCCCCAGGTCGCCTTAAGGTGGTCCAAGAAATGTTGCGCTGACCTTAGATGTGGGGAGGCTTGGTCGAACAGAGCCGTCGCCCAGTTAGCCGCTGGCCCGTCTAGGAGACTGTAAATCCACGCCACCTTGATGTCTTCCTGGGGAAACTCGGCATCACGGGCCTCTAGATAAGCTTGGCATTGGCGACGGAAAACATGAACCTTAGAAGCTTCTCCAGTAAACTTGGTTGGCAACGCCATGGCCGGAAGACGGATTCCGCGTTCCTTCAAACCCTTTATTTCCCCATCCTGTGCATTGAGCTTATCACGGATTCGGTCCACCTCATCCTTGTCGATGGTGTAGGTAATCGGCTGGCCGCTCGGCCCAGGTACGGTTCCGGTAGACATTCTGGCCGAGGTTAATTGGTGCTTAGGGTGGCGGAGTCAAACTGTCACGACCCAGGCTACAGAGCACCAATAACCATACGCAGAGGCCAGATTCTATCTAATATCTTTATTAAGGAAATATATAAAGTTAGTAAAAGCAAATGTAAAAGTTAGTCCAGAAGCAGACCTTTCAGGAAAGGTCAAAATTAGTCCAAAGAAACAATGTCCAATATGAAATATTAAGGTCCAAAGTTGTAATCCAATAACCGAAACACTCACTTTGCCAGGCAAAGTGAGGGGAGATGACAAGGTCCTTTAGTCCATGAACTTGAGCAAGGCTAGGAAATAACTTGATACTTGAAACAAGGCTTGAAACGTGGAACAAGGTAACGAGGAACAAGAACAAGGTCCGTGGAATAACTTG
The DNA here is from genome assembly GCF_035594765.1 of Anolis carolinensis. Lineage (NCBI taxonomy): Eukaryota > Metazoa > Chordata > Lepidosauria > Squamata > Anolidae > Anolis > Anolis carolinensis. Next base: position 159,178,307 of record NC_085845.1, read on the forward strand.
GTAAAATCCGTGAAACAAGGCAAGGGTTAGTCCTGGGAACAAGGCAAGATCCGTAGGTAAACAAAGGCTGGGAAACAGGAGCGGAGGCTGGAAACAAGGCAAGGCTTGAGCAGGAACGAGGCTTGAATCGGAGCGCGCTGTCCAGACACAACTCGCTCCGGAGGCTGACGAATTGACTCCGCGAAGTTACTACGCGGGTAAAACACCTATATAGAGTCTAACTTTCCCGCCGAAGCAGTTCTCTGGGAACCAGAAACGAAAGCTAAACTCTGAGACCAGATGTCTGACTCCTTAAAGATTCTCACGAAAAGCAGACTTAATTGGGTACATTCTTAGCTGCTATCCTCGCACTCCTGCGCGAAGCTGCTTCCAAACCCCTCTGTTGTTTACAAAACTCATGGCGAGAGAACACGGGAGATGTAGGCTCAGGGTTTGTTTGACATACTTCTGGGACACAACTTTCTTGCAGGTGCAAGGTTCCCAGATCTGCCTGGGAAAGATCTGGCTGAGAAGATTCCAGTTCTGACTGGGAAGGTAAAAAACCCAAGTTTTCTTCTTCATCAGGCATTACAATGTCATGAGCAGGACTACAAGGCCCATGAGTCATCACAATAAGTGAAACATTCTGAAACTTGATGGGCTAACAGTGGTAAATGTGTTCTACCATTGCAGCAAGTTTCACCCCAAAAGCTGAAAAATTATAGAGAAAGGAGCCCCTGAAATTTCCCCACATGTGCAACTACTATAACGAAAAAGTAACAAAATGTTGTTGTTCTAGTTATAGTAACAAAATTTTCACTAACAATACTTTAGAAACACTTTACAAATGAAATGCTGGCACCCCCTAATTTTGTAATGAGTTGTGAAACATTTTTTTCATCGATCGCATAGCCCTAGCATCCACACAAAGTACAGGTATATATCCCCCACAGATATGGAGGTCATATTTTATCTGTGTGTGTGTGTGTGTGTGTGTGTGTGTGTGTGTACACACACACACACACACACACGTACACACACACACACACACACACACACACACACACCAGGGCCACAAACAAAGTGCTATGGGGAAGTGATTTTTAAAAGGTACAATTCTGTCTGGATGGAGTATCAGTTTTACTGTTTCATGGCTCTAGGCATCTTTGGCTTGGGTAAAGGATGGTATCATTAAAATAAAAAAGGATCACATCAGTGTCACCAGAAAAAATGAATCTTTTTTGAATTTTTGAACATTTTCTACTTCTTAACAGTAGCAATATAAGATAAGATGTTCTTTTCTTTTAAAGAGATTTTCAATCTCATTTAAAATGATTTCTTTTAAATAAATGCTAAAATTAAAAATGAATTCAGGTTTGTGGAGGCCCCATTTTTATCAAAGGAGAATGTTGCTCTCCCAAGATAGCATAATGTTGATGTAAAAGAAATATAAATGATGTACATTAATCATGCAAATAGCTTTGAGCCTCATTAAATAAACATTGTGGCCACAGAGATGCAGGTAATATTTTAAATGTAGCTCCTTGCCTTTTCCTTCAGAAGTCACTACAATTTTCACTTGGTACATTTTTTAAAAATCTTCATGTCTCTTTTGCTTCATTTACCAAATAGCCATAGGGCTCTCAGCGTAGCCTTTTCTTTACACAGCCATTAATAGTTATGTGCAAAGCCTTTCACAAAAGGGTCATGCCCTCCACAGATGATAAGACACACAATGTTTTCCTTAGAATCTTTTTATGTCCTATTTAACGTCATCCAATTGGATACTTGCATTGAAGACATTAATTCTTTCCCCATCTCAGTTCTTGAAGTAAATTGTTATTAAGCCGTTATTTGCATATTACTACAATTATGTTGCTGGTCTACCTAAGAATTTATGTTATCCCTTTCCCCAACATTTGAAATTCCAGCACTTTTAAGAGTTTTTTTAATGCTTAGTATTCCATTTGATAAAATGTGCCTTCGTATGATTTGTAGCTATGGGGGAGCAGGGCATTAGAACATTGCCCTGGAAAAAAGAATTCTCTTCCCTGATCCCACTGAAATTTTCCTTCATTCTCCAAATTTGTAGACTTAAAGTAACTTAAAACTTTATTTAAGCATTTAGAAATATACTTTGGGCATCCAAAGAAAAGGAACAGGGAAGGTTACCACGTGAATATGAACAAATCAAATAAAAGAGTTTTGGGTGGAAATGGTTACTCACTTTGTGCAAAGCTGGAAAAATTTTAGCCTGAACAGAAATTTTGTTTGTGGTAACAGAATTCTTATTAGAGTGGAAGAAACAAAAGAAACTTCTCACAGAATTAAACCTAATGGGGCGTTCTGACCATCCATGAGACTACATATTCTGCTTCAGAGCTGCCAGAGATTTTCTATGGAAGTACTTCAAAGCTATTCTGCTATTCAGATGGTTGATTGAGCAGGGAACCCTTTAGCATTTCTGTTCTGTCCTTCTGGGAGCTCCCCCCCCCCAGGTCTCACTGACCAATAGCAGTTTCCTGGCTTTATTGTTTGTGTTGAGATCTGAACAGGGCACCCAAGTCAGTAGTAACAACATTGCTAGCAAGGCTCTGTTGGGATGATAATTTTGGCCAGCAAAATAGTGGTGGATATTGGATTGCCATGGATCTAGTCCAATCCAGCTATCAACAAATCAAAAACACTAGCAGAGTAATCTATGGTTCTTTATATGCTGGATTCATAGCTGGAATTAGTACATTTTATTTGGCCCATGTAGACATTGGACAAGAAATATTGCTGTTGGGGGCAAAGGATAAGTTGGTATCTCCCTCCTTCCTTTCTATATACAAAACTTTCCATGCAAAGGATAGCTTAGAGTATGGAGAGTAGGCCCACAACACATACACTTTTGAAGACCTCTCTCCTCCATTGAAGCTCTCTCTACTTTGCCCACTGGTCATGTGAGCACTGATGCCCATGATTGGAAGGAACCCTGTCTGACATTCTAACTGTTTCCAGAATTTGCCCATGTTCAAGGAGCCCTAAATAAGAAAGCCTTTGACTTGTCTAATTTCACCACCAAAACAATGGCAGCAACAGAGACTGTATTGTGCAGTTAATGTTGAGCCCTGAGAATTTTGCAAATATGTTAAATCAGCCATTTCCATGACATATGGACATCAGCTTGTTTGTGAAATGAACAGATATCTTTCTGTTTGACAGAGTGCTTTCTTTCATCACTGCAGTGGCTGACCACGAGTGTTCTAGAGCACACTGCATATGAAACAATTCTGCTTCCTCAGAATAATTATCCTAAATACAGAAAGAGTCACTGCACCTAACCTGCTGATTTTAACTGGAAATGCTAATAATTCATTATCCAAACAAATCTGTAGGAAGAAAGATGCATTTGTCTACCACTTTCCAACAGTTGTAAATGGTCAATATATTTCAGAAAGTTACAACAGACATGACTACAATATTTTCATAAAGCAAATTAGTTTTCTGTGTAGTTAATGGAGAGTGTAATCTTTGAATATCATATTGAATAGTTTACTACTATATGCGTTGTAAAACATTATACTGAAAAATGATCTTGAAATAATAACAACTGTTAAACTACTTCATCAAATCTACTCACATTGACACCAACAGAGTGTAGAACTGCAACCTTTCACACTACTCAGTTCTAGCACTATGATTCCATTTAACTGTCATGGTTCCATGTCATGTTTGTAGTTTAGTGAGGCATTAGAATTGGCTGTCTGATCATTTGGGTCTGCTCCCTCCCCCGTGGCCTCCTTGCTCCCCCTCCCCCCCACCTGAGCAGCACTTGGTAGCATTATGAGAAAGCCTGAATAATGTGATGTGTCTACTTTTTTGGGGCACTTGAAGTGGAAAGCAATGGTGGTAGCTATTTTTAATAGGAGCTTACTGCCTAAATCTCTCTGGAGAGAGATTGTGGTGGCCATTTTAATAGGGTCTTACTGTAAAAATCTGTCTACGCATGCAAGACGTATTCACCATAGCACAATGGATACATTCTGCTAATAGTGGCAGATGTGGTTTGCATGTACAGCATCATTGAATATTACAGCTCTACATTGTGCATTGCACATTGTGCATCTGTTCCTTCAGCATTTCCCAATAACACACAGTCATTGACATATTTAATGAAATATTGCTATTTTGTAAAAAAAAAAGTTGTGTAGAGTTGATGTAGTATATATCTTACATGCTGATAATTGTGCTATGCTCAGGAGTTGTTGGATTGCAGCCCAAATATGTCATGTACCAGTTGTATTGCATTTAATATGTTTGATAATCATGCTCACTCAGTCAGAAATTGACCTAAGGGGAGTCTGTGAACCATAAAGAATCTACAATGACTGTACTTAAAAATTGCCACTTTTCTTCAGATTTTATGTTTGTGAAACTAAGACCATGATAGTCTATTGTCAGATTAAAAGTGGAGCCAGAAATCTTGTTATAAAACAAATATTTTCATTCAGAGTGGAATGACAGAGTTGATAATTTGAGTACTGTGGGACAGCCTGACCTCAGAGATAGGATCAGAAAGACAGTAAAAACAAAATCATAACAAGTACAGCTGAGTGAGATGAGGATTCCTCTTGAATCCCTTCTGTCTTTCATGGAAGAGCATTATCTCTGTTTTTCATAGAACTTTATATGCAGTCTCTATACAGACTGCCAGAGAATGCCAAGGTCTGTAGGTTATATTCAGAAGAAAACAGTGGCAAATCACCTCCAACTATATAAATAGTAGGCTTGATCGATCCATGAAAAATTTGATTCTAAACTCGTTTCAATACTAGAGGGGGCAGTTTTTTCGTTTTTGTTGCTAATAACGAATTTGGCCCCCAAAATTTTTCGAAATTAATGAAAATTCGTTATTTTCTAAATTAATTCGTTAATGGCGGACGCGCATGCGCGGTGGCCCAAAAACAGCCCGAAGGGGGGGGACTTAGGGGGCTCTCCCGCCCTCATTTTTTGAGTGATCTTCTTCAAACTTGGTACAGTGGTAGAACACATTTAACACTGATAGCTCACCAAAATGTGGAACGTTTCCCTTATCCTCTGATTTTTGGCAAATTTTCATAGCTTTTATAATAAACCTTTTTTTAATAATTGCAGTAATCTGTTCCTGGTTTGAAAGTCTTATTTCCTGTTAAATTGGGTTGTCTTTACTGTGAAAGTCATTGTTCTACTTCAGAAACTTTGTTTTTGTGGCTGAAACTTTGTTAAATTGGTGTGTGTGTGATATATATTGTGTGTATATATATATATATAGTCCCTGCTTGTGTGTGTGTGTGTGTGTGTGTGTGTGTGTGTGTGTAGGTAAAGGTAAAGGTATCCCTTGACGTTAAGTTCAGTCATGTCTGACTCTGGGGGTTGGTGCTCATCTCCATTTCTAAGCCCAAGAGCCAGTGTTGTCCATAGACACCTCCAAGGTCATGTGGCCGGCATGACTACATGGAGTGCCATTACCTTCCCAGAAACACCCAGAAAATGGGAATTCCAGACAGGAAACAATCAGGGCCAGCTAATACCTCCCAACAAAGGATTCCCCCAGGTAGGAAGCAGCCAGGCTTTGAAGCTGCAAGGCTATTCAATGCTAATCAAGGTGACCAATTGCAACATTCACACTTGCCTCCCACAGACAAGAGTTCTTTCTCCCACCCTGGACCTTCCACAGATATATAAACCCCACTTGCCTAGCTTCGCATAGACGTCAAAACCTCTATGTCTGCCACAGATGTGGGTGAAACGTCAGGAGAGAATGCTTCTGGCACATGGCCATAGAGCCCGGAATACATACCACAACAGTGTGATCCCGGCCATGAAAGCTTTCGACAACACAACCACAGTATCCATTCAAGTTCATGTAGCGTAGTATGGAATGGAGACCTGTATTGGGGGGAGGGAGGGTGCGAATCTGGGCCCCTGGGAGCAGCCGAGGACGGGCCTGGCCCACACCCCCTCGCATCCCGGGCCTCTTCCTTCCTCTTCCTTTTGTTATTTAAACTATATATTGTGAAATTATGGTGTGTTTTTTTTCATGCGTGTTCTGTGTTCAAGATAGGGAGACCAAAGAGGAAAAGCAAGGGAGGGACGGAGGCCCCAACACTTCCGGCTCCCATGCGAACTCCCCCTTGTGTGCCTTGGAGGGTGGAGCATGCGCACTGGCTCTCCCTTTCTCTATGGCTCTTTTCAGGTCGCTTGGGAACCCGAAGTGCCTCCTCCCTTTGCCTTTGTGTCCAAGAAGGAGAGAAGGACGTTGCAAGGTTTGCATTGAGGGTGTTTCTCTGGTGGGTTTGGCTTGGAAGGGGGCTCATTAAGGCCCAATTAATTAATGCACTGAGCTGAGGCGAGGCGGCGGCGGCGGCGGCCATTTCCCCCCTCCGTCTTCCTCCTCCTCCTCGGCCTCCTTCCCCCTCGCCCCCTCCCATTGGCTGAGCCTCCCATTGGCTGAGGGGCAAAAGGAAAGGAGTTTGGGTGCTTTGCAAAAGCTTTTTTTTCTTTTCGAAAAAAACGAAGAAATAAGAAAAAACGGCCTCTCGCGATTCGAAACTGCGATATCCAGACGTGTGGACAACCAAGGTTCGATATTGCTTCAAAACAATCGAAAAAAACAAATCAATAACGGTAAACGGGGAAAACGAATTATTTGAGCAAGCCTAATAAATAGGGGTGTGTACGGTGCCGTTTTTCAAAATGGGATCTTGGAAATTTAGCAGTATGGACTGCTTTTGGGCAGTAGCTGTGCGAGCAGGGTTTTTCTCCCTTAGCCTTGCCTGAGCCAATCAGAGCAAGAAAGCTGATCATGTTTTTTTTTTTTTTTGCAAAGCTGGTTTATATATACCAGGGCAAACTCCTCCATTTTCTTGTGGCATTCTGGCTTCTCAGAGCGAGAGATTGTGTGCTAGCTAGCTCTGTGTTCTATCTCAGTGTTGTTACTGCTTAAAGGTAAAGGTAAAGGTTTTCCCCTGACATTAAGTCCAGTCATGTCTGACTCTGGGGGTTGGTGCTCATCTCCATTACTCAGCCGAAGAGCTGGCGTTGTCCGTAGACACCTCCAAGGTCATGTGGCTGGCATGACTTCATGGAGCACCTTTACCTTCCCACCGGAGTGGTACCTATTGATCTACTCACATTGACATGTTTTCGAATTGCTAGGTTGGCAGGAGCTGGAGCTAACAGCGGCCGTTCACGCAGCTCCTGGGGCTTGAACCTGGGACCTTTCGGTCTCCAGCTCAGTGCTTTTACACACTCTGCCACTAGGGCTCCTATTTGTTACTGCTTAGGACACAAAAAAATGGAATGGGTTTTACCTAAGTTGCACATACTTAGTATATAATGCCTAAGAAATTCACAGGATTGCCATATGTTTATTGGAAACTTGAAGGCACTTACTACTACTACTACCACTGCTACTGCTGCTACTACTACTGTTCTCTGGGCCCCTTTACATTGGTAATTTAATACATCTGCAAACCGGTATTAAAGAAAGTAGTTTTGCTGCACAGATGATTATATAGGAAATCCTGGAAACAGTTTGAGGCCTGGATGATGATTATACAAATTATAGAGCATTAATGTGCATTAAGATCTTTCTTTCACCCACTATCCTGGGTGTTTATTGTCTAGCTGCTGCAGTTTGAAGCTAGCTTTGGATTTCATTAAATGGTCAATGTACAGCCTTGTGTGCCCCTGCAAGTTTACATACAGGAAGAAATAGAAGCCTTGGTATCTGCCTCTGCTCTGCCTGTCGTTTGCAGTCTAGCACTACCTTTGAGGCTTGGCTAAAACATTATTGGACTACCCTGTTAGTTGGCAAGTAATTAAAATTACCAGTGAAAATGACTTGCCGCCCACACCTTACTTTTAAAATAGCCACACACTTGCTATGAGACAAAATTTCCGGCAGAAGGAAGGAAAATAGTACAGTTTGAAAAATGAGATAAGAACATGCCAGAGGAAAACAAAGCTGCTTCCCTCCTTCTCCTGAGCTATACTGTAACCTATCCATGAGGGAAATGGCTGGAAAATCTGGAATAAACCACAATAATTGAGCCATATGTATTTCTTCTTAAATCAGTCTCAGAATTTTTTTTGAAGGCCATTGGAGGGTGGAAACATCATCTGATTCATTTCTTTAAAACCATGAATTACAACTCCCAATATTGCAATCTCATAATTAAGATGTGTTGAGAGGGGGGCACTCCCCTCTGACCCACTAATGAAGTCAATACACTACATAAAAATGTGAGAGACAGACTTCTCTGCTGTGGCACCACAACTGTGGAATACTTTTCTCTTGTTTCATTTATATACCAAGTAAAGGCATGAATATTTATTAGGATATAATGTTTCATGATCAAATAATTGTTATTCTGGATAGAGTATGTGTTCTCTTATAAGAGACTTTTAAGTTGTCAGTTGAAGAAATAACACTGTAGTGTAGAGTGGCCTTCCAGAACATTTTCTGGTCAGATGGAAATATGTATTTTAATAAATTAACATAGAATATCTTCATTTTCTGGAAGAATTTAGAAGAAAACACTTTTCTCAGACCCAACATCATCACAGGGGAGAGACCCTTCTTGATAGATACTTCCAGGTTGTAGAATTCCCTTCCACTGGAAGTTCAGTTGGCCTTCTCTTTCCTTTCCTTTCTGTCCCTTGACCAAGAAATTGAACTTTTCACAGGGTTGTTACTTTGCTTTGTACTGCTTGATATTCTTGTAAATATATTGTCTTTCTTCCAGTCAAGGAAGTTGTATATTTCTGATACAATTGTATTCCACACTTCAAAAACATGGTTAGAATGCAACATTGTAATTTTGTAAAGGATTTATTTTGTAATGCAACAAATAATCACTTTAGCATAGTAAACAGATGTTTCTCCTGTCTGTTGTACTGCTCAACAAAAGATGCAAAGCATAAAATAAATTAGAGTAACACATGAATTTTCCTTGTGGTCATACTATTAATCATAATCAATAAAGTATTGGAACAATGGTAAAACAGCTTTTCCCTGAGGATATTGGAGCTGTTAAGATCAGTGCAGCAGTCCTATGAGAGCAAGTCCCAGAATATATTCCTGAAAACATTTATCAAAATAGAGCTCCAACAGAGATAGTAATGGTATGGTACAAACAGGGCAAAAGACATGCAAAATCTCAGCATAACACTATTGATCTAATCTATTAGATCAGTAGTGCTGCGCTTAGGGCCTGTTTCATTTATTTATTTTAGCTTTAGTAAATGTAAATCAAAAGGTTGTGATGCTGTCAGTGGGGACAATCCAGTTTCTTGAAAAAGCAGATCATGATTTGGTTGGGCAGAAAATTTAAGACAATTGGACTACTTTTGGCATATGGGTTAATGCATTTGAACTTAATTTTCTATCATGTTCCTGCTCAGGAAATTAGCTGTTATTGTTCTTGTATGGAAAATCCACTATTGTGTCAAAGTGAAGGGACTCTTCAAAAGTCTAGAAAAAATGGACATTGGGTAAAACTAAACAGAAAGGAGTGGCTTTAAAGGATGCTCAGCCAGTGTTGTGACTAGCGTTGGTATCATTCCAGTGTGTTCACTCATGGTATTGCCAGCAATCAGACTCTATAAAACTCCAGTGAGTGGCACTGGGAACCATCCGTGAAGAGCAGGATATGATCTTAGCTGCCTTCCCCCATCCCAGAGCAAAGATAACAGCAGGATGGGGCATGGGCTGTGGAAAGGAGAAGAAAGGGGCAGGAAAGAAAAGGAAGCCACTGCTGCTGGTCCTTGTTCCCATCATGGTTGGGATATTCATGGTTGGGAAGAAAACAGAAGAGCTGGGCAGAAGGAAAAGATTTTGTTTAGTATTTTCACAAGCACCAGCTCTCAAAGACACTGCAAAATGTATTAATTTATTATTCAATCATTTAATCTTCCCCTTCACTGACTGCTTCATTTAATTGACAGTGAAAAATAAATCATGCAAAATGTGGAGAGGCAGCATGCCACCACCTGGTGATGAAAATATACATTTTGGCTGAAGGTCAGAATCTGTATAGAAACATTGTTTCCAGCTCTTCTTTTGGTGCACCTCTCCATATTTAATGAAATTACTCTGATTTATAGCATGAAGGATCTAGCTTCACAATGGCATGAAAAGTCATTAGCTTACAAATGAAATTCAGAGCATCCAAATGCTTTGAAAATGTGGCATTTTCTTCAGCAGTCCTAGGGGTTCTGAAGATTTCTGACCCTGCATACAAAGTAGCGAAAAATGTAAAAGGAAAAAAATGAAAATGCTTTAGATTCATATACAGAGCCTTAGTAGATAGATCAGCCACGTGTTGGATTGTGACAAGAACTCTATTGAGAACGGTATACATATTTGATTATTAAAGATGAACTGATTTCCTAACTGAGTACATCTGGAATGTGCACTAAATTGAATTCTGTTGTTTTTCCTGTCAGTGGGTTGGCATTAAAATACAGTAGAGTCTCACTTATCCAGGCTTCACTTATCCAAGGTTCTGTATTATCCAAAGCAGTCTGCCTTTTACTAGTCATTGTTTTCGTAGTAAATGTTGCAGTGTTTTTGTGCTTAATTTGTAAAATCATACTGTAATTTTATGTTTAATAGGCTTTTTCTCTATCCCTCCTTATTATCCAAGATTTTCACTTATCCAATGTTCTGCTGGCCCATTTATCTTGGATAAGTGAGACTCTATTGTATAACTTGCAATGCACACATTTTGTGTTTGTGAATATTGTACCTCGATGAATCTTCACACCTCTTTCTTTTTGAACATCACACTGTACAGATTAAATTGTCTTAAAGTCCACATGTCACTTTGAACCCTAATATGAAATGTGTGTGTGTGTGTGTGTGTATATATACATATATATACATATCAGCACAATAGCAATCTATGCAATCATCTGTGAATATTCATGGAGGTAGGCAAGCAATAGGCGCTTACTATATGATTGTACTAAAATCATTTGTGTGTATTTATTGTGCAAAACTATTTATGAGCAGAAATGCTATTTTCTATGCAAAACATCAATGTCTAAATTTTGTCTAGACAAAACTCTGTACTGAGAAAATTCTGAAATAAATGACTTATTATTCAGGTATTTTCATATATTTTTCTCCTCCCAATACACACCAGAATTACTGAGTTAAATCAATACAGCATACAGACATTCCTTCTGAGGGCTCTTTGTGCCAGGCCCTATATCCCAGGACATGATCCCAGCTTTTCTGCTTTAAACTGGATTATATGGGTCTGCACTGCCAGATAATTTGGGATAAACAGAAAACCTGGGATCAGATCCTGAGATATAGGGCTTGTCTGGAAGGGCCGTGACTTGCACCCTGAAGTGGGTAAGTCAGAGAATCATTCAAGGGAGCTTAAGCAAATGGCTGTGTGTGTGTGTGTGTGTGTGTGACATTAAGTTACATTGGCAAGAAGAAAGTCAATTTGAACCAAGTGACAAAGTCAAAAGAAGAAAATATATACACTTAAGAATTTATTCATTTAAAATTTCAAGGTTATATCTGTATTTTACAGTACATGAATTATTATATGGAATTTTGCAGTTGGATACATTCAAAGTTTGTATTAGTCAGCATTATAGAAATGGAATGGGATTTAACTTGGAAATAGATGGAATAGGAAAAACAGAAATGTGAGTATACAGTTCACCTCATTGCCAACTATTGTTCACTTTATGGATTTGATTTAGGCGATATCCCCCCCCCCCAGTGTATTGTGATAGGGTTCATAATATGGGGCTTGAAGTTCAGATTTGAAAACCTATAAATGATATTTCAGATTCCTTAAAAGAGTATAGTAATAATGTTAATGTGGATATTAGTTCAAAATACACAGTAATTAAAGTAATATTAATTTTGACTTCTTTTTAATGATCCTGTTGAAAATCTGATGAAAACTATGAAAACTGCCTCCTTCCCACTGTCTCCCACTGCCCCCCACTGCCACAATACTCACAAAGAGACAGACATATATAATTTGCATACCGTTTGTATACAGTTTATTTTATTTCATTGGAAATTAGTTTTCTTCACATGGACAGAACAGAAATACTGTCTTTTCTACATTTTGCACTCTTGGATTTTATTTCTTGGGAAAATTAATAGTAACTCCCTGAAAAGATTGAAATAAATTATTCAAGTAAAATTTGATTCAGCTCAAAAGTTCATTTCAATGAGATAGTTTCTACTGTTTGACTTGAATAAGAAATCTAAACTGTGGAACGGGCTTTCTCATGGAAGCATGCATGCCTCATTTGTGATACTGGATTGGTTCCAATTTGCCATTTTGATGGCCAGAATGCTGAAAACACTGATTCATAAAAATATGTAACAGAAAACAGAACCAGAGCTTCTACAGACCCTCCATAACACATCCATGGACCATCTAACAGACTATGATTAAGAACCTTTATCTATGGCTGACTATTAAATCATTGCTTTCTCAATCATTATGCCACTTTCCTGGGGTTTCGTATAAGTTTATTAGAGTTTTACTAGTATTACTACTGCTACTATAATAATGATGACAATAATAAAAAGTTAATAGTAAGGAAGTATCCTATACCTGCAATTAACAGAAAATACAGTACATGTCCATATTCTGTTTTATACTTTTTTGGATTTCAAAGAAAGCTTATTGGCATTTTACTCTTGAGGCTGCTTCTACTCCCCCCAGCCCTTTTTCTATGAATATCTCTTTCAGCTCCTCTATAATTGTATATTAGGTATGTGACTTTCACCATGCACACATTTGACCTCATATGTGGGGCATCAATATCATAGATCCCCAGTGGTACAATGGGTTAAACCCTTGTGATGGCAGGAGTGCTGAGCAAAAGGTCGGTGGTTTGAATATGGGGTGAGCTCCCGTATGTCAGCTTTAGCTCCTCATGGAGGGACATTAGAGAAGCCTCCCACAGGATGGTAAAACATCAAACATATAAGCCTGGGCAACATCCTTGCAGATGGCCAATTCTCTCACACCAGAAGTGACTTGCAGTTTCTCAAGTCACTCCTGACATGAGAAAAAAAAACTTGACATGAAAATATGATGGAAATTGAGCTACAACATGATGTATTTTTTCTGGCTCATAGCCTTGTATTTTTATTATTACATAATTTTGCATTGAGGATCCTCTCTTAATGAAGTCATTTTTCTTTAAATACAAGAAAGTGCAATAAAGATTCATCTAAAATATAGACTTTTTCTTCTGTACCTTTTAATAAGAACCTCTGCAGGGAAATGGCATCTCTGTCAGAGACAATGAACACTTTATTACACTGAAAATGCACACCTCCTTTCTCCAGATAATCACTATGGAATACTTTTTTCCACAGTAAAAGAACCCTCTGGTATTTGGGCTTATTTGTAGAACAAGAAACTATATGGGATTAAAAAGGAAAGAATGGACAGTCTCTCTGCATGAATAATAATGATAAAAAAATCTTGACTATAGAATTTATCCTGTTTCTCCAGTGTATATGATTTCCTGGAAATGCATGCATAACTTTTGTTAATAAAATATACCCTAAAGGAATTCTCTGTATGCAGTGTACAGTTAATAAATGGGGAAAAGTTAGAAATAATGTTTGTCAGTAAAGCTCAACAGAACACTGAATTTAGGTATTTTATTTGAAACAGTAGAAACCTACACATAGACATAACTTTCATACATCTGCTGTTACCTCCTCTTGCTATGTGCTCATCCACTATGGTTGCAATCTTGAGATTTACCTGGAAGAAGGCTTTATTGAAAACAATTATACCTACTTCTATGCAGACATGTATTGGATTGCACTGAAGTTTACCTTGAGCTTCTCCCCTTGAATTTTCTTTCTGTTCTGTATTATGTGTGGTCACTTTTCTTGATGTCTTTGAAAAGCTACCCCCTTCCCTGGTAAGAACATGTATTTCTTCACCCTAATTTTCTCTCTCCTGCTTCCCTTTTGTTTCATTTACTTGGAGAAGACAAATTTAACCAATGCCGCAATAAAGCAACAACAATATTCACTAAGTATATGCTGCACAGAATCACATGTATCCCTTTTGTCTAACTCAACTGTTAGCAGAGTAAATTGACAGCTAAGAAAGTATGAGATGCCATTCAAGGATGAAAGTACACTAGTAGCTAAGGTTAAACTGATTTTTATTAAGAGATCTGCATTACTGATGGAAAAAAGAACAAAGTTGTTAACCCTAGCTAGCCTATTTGCATACTCCAGAGAACAAAGAACACAGAAAGTTCCAGGGATGGGCTGGTAACCTGAAAAGAGGCAGGAAAACCTCAGAGTATCAGTCTATGTCACTCATAGCCCTTGAAGGAAACAGGGTGGTATCTGCTGTGGTATCTGTTGGGGTGCCAATTATGGGCACTGCTCCTATCAGAATAGGGGTTGGTCTGCAGTGGGTTGTCAGATGAAGTTGGCTGAATTAAATTGCCATCTAAATCAACAATACAACTACCAATTGATTTTCTTGTACAGAGCATTGTTGCATTTTAACAATAAGTTCATATGCACATTTGTTATTAAAACTTTATCTGGCCTTTGGCATCAACATACTTTTTGTCCTGTAAAGCTTGTTGTACACTATGAAGACTCCTCACCCCGTATATATCTATATTTATTAAAATGTATATACATGAATTTGTGAAACATCTATTTTGTCAGCCTGCTTCTCTTGCGCTTTCAGATGTTCTTGCCTTTCCATTTTGTCTTACTTTCTTAAATTCATACAGGGGCTTTCCAGTTTTCTCCTTTTGCTTCATTGAAAGTGTTGTGTCCACACTTTCAAACAAGTTAATTAAATCTTTGGATTGTGCTTTCAGTAGGAATGCAACTTGTGCAATCTCTCATTATTCATTTCCTCCAATTTGATATTGATTTTTAGCATGGATTTTCAGTCAACTACATAATTTTTATGCAAAGCTAAAGGTTTCCAGCACCAACATGGGACATTTCAGAGATAAAGCAATTATGAAAGGGGGTTCTGTTAGTTTAAAGAGTAAGCTTTTTTGAAAGAAAATATATTTCCAGCAATTGAATATGATTGTGGTTCTGACTAAAATGAAAAAAAGACTTGCTGGTATGAGTGGTAATTAAGTCTGAATCCTAGCAATCTTGGGAATTAGAATCTGCCAGAAACTAATAACAACTTGATTTTTTTTTAAATGACAAGGTAAGTTTTTTTGGTCACTTTGGGGCTGGGAAGGAATAAGTTTTTTTTCACCTGCTCTGTCACAGAGGACTTGACCACTGGCTTACGGTTATGTCTTAAATAGATGCTCATGGCAGGTGTTGGGGAACGATATTGAGTTAGCAAGCACCTTTCTGACATGTTTGAAAAAAAAGGGGGAAATTTGGAACTTGACCTATGAAGCAATCAGGGGCTGGTCATTTGGTCTTTGTCCTCATTAGGGTACTTTCAGCTTGAGGGCTTACTATCTCTGTTCAGCTTTCCAGTTTCCTAGCTGACCTGGTAGTAATCCTGATTTTCAGTGATTCCTCTTGCATATTATGGTGTTTTTGCCCAGAGGAGTGTGGGATCTAGGTGAGACCATTGCTCCAGCTGCTTCCACACCAAGTTGATCCCCCCCCCCCCCAAATTTGTTTGCTAATCACGAAAAAATTAAATATATAACAATTAATAAAGTTGCCATTATTTTGTCCCATTTCTTATGTCTGGTTTTTTTATTCCTTGGGTTGGTCAGCTAAATATATTTATATTTGAATAAGAATATAATAAATAAACCTCAATAGTAGGATGTGCAATCAAGCAGAGTCTTGATTATATGTTTCCAAAATCAATCATAAAATCACAAATAAATAAAAATAATCAGAACAGCTGTCAGCCAGTTTTCTTTGTGTGTTTTCTTTAATATTTGGCTCAACCAAAGGACAAAATAAAGCATAACATTTATACTGTGTTGCAAACAGATATGTGTACCCATGGCAACATCAACTCTAACTCTGAGATATTTCAACACCTAGGATGGCATTTATACTTTCCTTATTATTCATATTTTCACAAGTTGTAATGGCAATAATAAGCTTTGGGTCAGATATTTCCTCTAAATTATGACCAAATCAGAACCTCATTTCCTCTGCATAGCTGCTAACCATTATGCAATGCCTTTGCCCTCCAACCCTCCGAAATAACGAGACAAGACAAGTAAGCTTGGGTTTAAAACTAGGGCCAAAAATCCTTAGCCATCTAAGAATTTGGTAAGGCATAAGCCGATGTTAGTGGTCATACCCGACCATCCATTAAGACTGAATTTAGGGCGAAACACCAGGTCCTCAGTCTATCTAAACCTGGATGACCTAAAGGGGAATGTGTTGGAGAGTTTTGCCTCTGAAACAAATGAGGTCAAAGTCTCCCATTCCAAGGCCATAATCGTTCACCCTCGCCGGGGCTGTACAAACCCTAAGCGAGGATTCACGCCTCTGGCCAACACCAAAACAGAGGTGCCTTGTGGTGCACACCAAAATAAGAGATTCCCCTAAGCATTCCGCCACAGTTCAGGAGCAAATGTCTATTTAGCTCCTGACCCCCACCAAATTCGAAAGAATTTCCCTAATTCCTTTCTGCAAATCTGCTGAGAAAATTTGGTTGCCCAGTTCGGACAGATGGATCCCATCAGTCCGATACATCGTCGAATCATTGAATCTAATGGTGTCATGAGGGATATAGTAACCCATGCCATTTTCCAAAACTTTCCGCAGGGCCCTATTGACCCGTTTCCTTGCTTTGTCCAATTTTTTTTACCGTCCCCATAGGGCCAACATGGCCTAGGAATAATTGCTGACCATGCCAATCCGGTATGAGGCCACACCTCTTGGATCTTGTGCATGTCATTTAAAACCTGGAGAAAAAGGGCCCTACCTTTAAGCAGTCCCAAATCGTTGCCTCCCAAATGCATAACAATAAGGTCAGGTGGAAAACGGACCCCTGACCCAAACAACAAAGGGAGCAAACCCTCCCACCGAAAGACCTCTTCTGCCTCTCCATTCAACAAAAGCCAAGGAAGCGAGGCCGAGATGCTGGCTGTAGGGACCTCTGCGCGCCTGTCGCTCTGCCCAGTGCACATAACTGTGCCCGCAAATCAGGACGCGTCGTCTACTCGCCAACAGGGTGGGTTCTGAAAAAACAAAAAGCTATATAACTAATCCGATATATGACGCACGTACGCACGGTAAGCACCAGATTTCCATCTTCCCAACATCTTAATTTTGTCTATCGAGTAGCCCATTACTGCAGCAGTGGAAGCAGCCCCAATTCTAAAGGAATGAGTACCAAATTTCTGGTCTTTGATACCCAACATTCCTAAAGCCTTAGAAGTCAAGGCCCAGAACTGGTATTTTGTCAACGGTGCTCCATCCCAATGACAAAAAAGGAAACCAGCTGACGTTCCTCTGCAGGACACAAAAGATGACAAAGCTGCAACTGGGCATAATTCCAAATCACTACAGCGTCCCAATTTGATAATGGAACCCTTCCCTTTTTGATCCGTTTTAGAAGTCCTGATAAACAATTCCAATTTATCCTGCTGGAGCCGCAGGTCCGAAAATTGCAAGGCCCTTCTAGATTGATCAGCCTTTGAAGAGGCGACCAGCTCACTAATACGAAGAGCCCCAAAGAAAGCGGTGAGTGCCGCTGCCTGCAATAGCAAAGCTTCGTAATGAGATTCACAAATTTGGGGCCAAATTTGCTTTAAGCCTTTGAGAATTTCAGGTGTCAATGGCTGACGGCAGTCACGTGGCCTAACCTGCTCCCGCGACAAACCTTCCAGCCATTTGCGAAGCCTAAAATCGGCTGTAACATCTGGAAAGCCCTGAGCCTTAAGCCAATAAGCCAGGGCAGACAATTTAGC
Source organism: Anolis carolinensis (assembly GCF_035594765.1). Classification (NCBI taxonomy): domain Eukaryota; kingdom Metazoa; phylum Chordata; class Lepidosauria; order Squamata; family Anolidae; genus Anolis; species Anolis carolinensis. The sequence continues at coordinate 159,196,223 of NC_085845.1, forward strand.
ACGAATAGTTTGAGGGGCCAACCCCTTCCTTTCCAGAAAAACACCAAACTGTGCGATGTGTTCATATGGAATCGGTGAAACAGAACTTATGGCATACAACTTTTTAAACTCATGAAACTCCTGCACCGCTCTGACGTAAGATTTTCTGGAAGTCGTGGCCAAAGCCAACTTCATTCCCCGGACTATGGACTGTTCCCAATTTTCCAAAGATGGACCGGCATGTTCTGGGGGTGTAAATCTGCGCTGGGGGCAAGCTGCCTGAAGCGATCCATCTGCATACGGGACAGAGCATCAGCGAGAGAATTATCTGTCCCTGCAATATGAAAATTTTTAAACAGTATATTATACTTTAGACAGTGGAGTGTAAAAAACCTCAAAGCCTCCATCAGTCTGACTGACTTAGATGTTAAAGAATTGATAACCTGCACCGTGGCCTGGTTATCACACCAAAAATGAACGGTGGAATTTGTCATTTGATCAGCCCACAGCGTGACAGCCACTAAAATTGGAAAAAACTCCAAAAATGTTAAATCGGACGTTATACCCTTGGTGTGCCACTCCCTGGGCCAAAGCTCGGCACACCAATACCCATTAAAAAATACACCAAAGCCGATGGCTCCAGAAGCATCAGAAGCTATCTGGAGAGCATCCTTCAACAAAAGATCCTGTCTCCAAAAAGAAATCCCATTATATTGATTTAAAAATTGTAACCAAATGTCCAAATCAGCTTTGATCCCACGTGTAATCCGCACATGATAGTGCGGAAGTCTAACCCCAGAAGTAGCATCGCAGAGTCTGCGCAAAAAAGCACACCCAGGAGCTATAACTCTGCATGCAAAATTTAAATGCCCAATAAGCTCCTGAAACTCCCGCAAAGTGGCCTTGTTACGGGTAACAAAAGCTTGAATCCTATCTACTAGATTAAAAACTTTCTCCCTAGGTAAACTGGAGGCTTGCTGCACTGTATCCAGCTCAATCCCCAAAAAGGTCAATTTAGTAGCCGGGCCCTCTGTTTTTTTGGGGGCTAAGGGAACCCTTAACTGATCGGCCAGTTCCTGAAAAGAATGCAGAAGGAATTCGCATTCTCCAGAACCAGACTTCCCTATAAATAAAAAATCATCCAGGTAGTGCACAACCCCCGATAAACCCGATTTTGATTTAAGGGCCCATTCCAAAAAGGTGCTAAAGGACTCAAAAGCAGCACAGGAAACTGAACAGCCCATGGGAAGAGCCCTATCCATATAGTACAACCCGTTGAACTGAAAACCCAACAGCTCAAAGTCCAGTGGATGTACAGGCAGTAGCCGGAAAGCAGACTTGATGTCACACTTTGCCAATTCTGCCGCCGGCCCCCTAGATCTAACTTTCTTAACCGCCGAATCAAAAGAAGTATAGTGGACCGTACAAAAATCATCAGGAATTGCGTCATTCACTGACCTTCCCCTGGGATAGGAAAGATGGTGAATGAGTCGAAACTCCCCCGGTGCCTTCTTTGGAACAATCCCTAGAGGCGAAACCCTCAACCTAGGAGTGGGAGGTGACCTAAATGGGCCAAGAACCCTCCCCTCGGCGACTTCCTTATTGATTTTAGCAAGGACAACGTCCTCCATGCCAATAACAGATTTCAGATTCGGTGCCCTGAAAGGGGCTCTATGTCCAATTGCAGGAATCCTAAAGCCCTCAAAAAACCCAGCACGCAGATAACTAGCTGCACCTAAATTGGAATAACTGGATAACCACAAATCTAACTGAACTAGATTAATTGGGCTGGGCCCCTTTGGAAAACCCACCTGAGCCAAAACCCCTCTTGGGATCGTGGTTACCCTTTCCCCCACCCTTACCAGGTTTTCCCTTAGTGCAATATTTGGAAGAATGTTGCCCTGAACAGATGGCACAAACATGCTGGAACTTGCAACCCTTTCGGGAACAAACTCCCTGCGAAGAATATTCCCAGCATAGCAAGCGTTGCTGAGGTTGCTGTGGTAGCTGATGCTGGGAATATGGATGCTGACGAAAGGACTGCCCAGCTCGAGAATTTTGAATTGTGTGCCCACTGTCGGCCTTCTCGCCCGTAATAGGACGTGCCGGAGTTAAAACCTCCAACCACAGCTGATGGTCAATCAAATCCCAGCGCAAAGTTGGAGAGTGAGCCGCACGAAGCCTAAAGCGCTTGTCATACAAGAGCCAAGCGCTACCTGTAAAATTTACATAGGCCGAATTGATAATGTTCATGTACTGAAAAAGAGAATGGGCTCTGGAAGGGTAAGCCTTCACTAGAACCCCTCCGTAAATTAAAAAGCAAGAGAACCAATTGCCCCAATTCTGGTCCACTTTGCGTTTTTTCATAATTTCCTTTCTTTCATCATCTAAATCATCTTTCTCTTTCTTATCAAGTTCCCTGAAATACAGGGTAAAAATGTCGATGTATTCATTCTTTAAAATTTTATCGATTGTCTTTTGAGCCAAATGCGAGCCTAAAGCTGTAGCACTAAGGCTATCGGGGGCCGGCAAAGGCCAATAGCCGTGCCACAAAAACACAAAGAATTCTCAATAGTAGGTGTTGAATCCAAAGAGGCTACCACCACACTTGGTGCCTCAACCACCGGAGCCATGATAGCTAATTGCGTGCCGCTGGTTGATGGAACAGGCTCGTCAGGTGCTTGGGTTGTGATAAGATCTTGAGAGTCTGCCACTCCCCAGGGGAAGGTGTGTGTTTCCCCTTTACCTAAAGTGGATACGGCACTTCTCAACTCAGCTGCTGCCGCCGAAGTAGATGGAACAGCTTCAGCGGCCACCGGCGTAGATGTAACCAGGCTCGCATCAGTGACAGGCACCGCAGCACTCCTTTCCCCTTCTAAGGCAGAAATACGGGAAAATAAGGGCTTAATTAGCCCGGTGTTACTGCCCCCACTAGCCTTCTGCGCCTCCGCAGCAGCAGCCGCTGCTTTCTCTCTTTCCAGAGCCTCAATGCGGGCGACCAACGCTCTCAACAACTGTGCTGAGTCTTCATCATCGGTTGAAGGACCACTTGGTGGAGGGGGGCGTTTTGCTGGAACCTTCTTCGCAAGACCCTTGCCCTTAGGCCCCCCGACATTCTTCTTCGGTGGCATACTGCAAAATAAGAAGATCAGTAAGACCAACGAAAAAGTCAATATTGAGGAAGAAAGTTCTGTAAACACTTAAGTGGGGGGGGGGGTGGCAGGAGACTAGAATGAGCCAACTCCCTACCCTATCCAAACCAAGGAACCAGAAGCGCCTAACATTTCTTGAATCAAAAACCAACTAAGCATCCTTTAATTAAAGTATGCAATAACATAAACTGATATGCACATACTATATATACATGATATTAATAATTAATTCATTAAGATAATACCACCAATTTATGCAAAGGATCTACTTAATTCATTGTCCTCAATAGCATTTTAAATTACCCCCTGAAAATTAATTAAATATATTAAATAATTAACCCTAATATCAATTCATTAAATAATCAGCCTCCATAAATACATATTAATTAATTAAGCTGCATGCATCAATGAATTAAATTGAACCATCTAATCAATTACCGCTAATCCATTTGTATTTAAAAACTACTCAGTCAATACCATCAATTGCTATAGTCATTAAACCAATGCGATGTGAGTATGCCCAAATTAAAAATGGCCACCGCCATTAACATCCATTAAAAAATGTTCCACAAAATGGCTGCCATGACGCGCCTAAAATGGCTGCCATTCCCTTAAGAAAGATGGCCGACAGACCAACAAAATGGCCACCTTCATTCTATTTACCCTGCCAGTTACCAAGATGGCCGTCAGTCCGTTCCAGACCTTATTCCCTTAATAAAGATGCCCGCCACAACCATTCGACTCGCCCATGCCCTCAATTAAAATGGCCGACTTGCCCTTAATCAATATGGCGCCCAACATGGCCGCCCAAAGAAAAAACCCGAGGCAAATTGGAAGGCAGAAAGGGCGCGAAATTCAAAAGCCAAACCAAACGGCCATAGCAATCTGCCCAGCAACAGGGACAAATTCGCGCCACAAACGCTCTCAAATCTTCCCAGCAACACCTATACATAAATTCCACACAAAAATGGCGACCTTAAACCTCATAGCTTCCATTAAGAACGTCGGACCCAAACGCGACCCATACAAACACCTAACATCCATCCACTCAGCAACACCATCTCCCCTTGAAATAAAGCCAGCTTAAGCATGGACAAAACCACGCCATCCTCATAATTCCAAAACTAAACCCCAACCTAACAACTTCACACAACTAGGAGGCTCAGGGCGATATAAGGGAGGAAGGGAGGAACGGAGAAGAGGCGCACGGGCCCCGCTCGCACCCTCCTCCGCACCAAGCCCTCAGGAAAGAAGAGGGAAAACTCCAAATACAGTGCCATCGAGGAAGACTCTCAGAGGTAGCCAGGCAAATCTTCAGCTCCTCTGCCCCAGCATCTCCCAAGCCCCCATACAGACCTCAGAAGCTGAAATAAAAAACTGAAGAAAGGAGTTTTCCCTCGGCGTTCTCCCAGTTGGAAAGACAGGAGCTCCCACTTTTGGATCCTCTCATGTCGAAGCTCCAAAAGTGAGTGATCTAAGGGGCGGGCAGCTTCCTAGAAGCCCCGCCCCCTTCCAGAAGTCTCTCCTTCGTTGGGAGGGGGCAAATCCCCTTCCCTCCCCCAGCTGCGCAGTGGGGGGAAGTTTCTTCTTGGTCTTCATTTTGCATAAAAATAAGAGTTTATCATTATGACGGAAACAGGCATTGACTTTTCTCTTTTTTGGTGATATATTTTACAATCACAGATGAAGAATATTTTTGAATTGAAGACCACATCATAAATCTTGGAACATTGTGAGTTTAGTTTTCAAGCACCACGTGTTTTAAAAAAATAATGTATACAATACTAGCTGTACCTGGCCACACGTTGCTGTAGAAAGGATATAGAAAGAGTAGGTTTCAAATATATGTGATTTCACAATGCTTGTGGGTAGGCAATATCTGTGGTGGTTCCACTGTCTGTGCAGATATGGAGATTGTCTGGTTTGGCGACTCTGGAACACGGAACATATTACGGTCCATGTGGTAAGTAATCTGCGTCCTGATGTAAATCATAGAATTCTGAAGATTGCCTCTGAGTGTAAACATAGATAGATGGATGGATGGATATAGATCTCTTTCTTTTCTGCCCTCCCCTTGGGGAGAATGATAGGGGATGTGGCTTCCTTGTTGGCACGCCCCCTGTTATTTTCCTGCTGGGAGAGGCCATAGACCCCTGCCAGGGAGTAACCCCAGTGCCTCCTCCTCCCTATTATTGAAAATCCAGCTACCAGTATTAAAAAACTCTAAAATCTGGACAGTAAATAAATCAGGACACCACTCAGAAAACAGAAAAATTCCAGACATGAAACAATCAGGGCCAGCTAACACCTTACAACAAAGGATTCCCCCAGGAAGGAAGAAGCCAGGCTTTAAAGCTGCAAGGATATTAAATTATAATCAGGTTGGCCAATTGCAACATTCACACTTGGCTCAAGCAGAAAAGAGTTCTTTCTCTCACCCTGGACCTTCTACAGATATATAAAGAGAAGCCTTCCACAGGATGGTAAAACATCCGGGTGTCCCCTAGGCAACATCCTTGCAGATGGCCAATTCTCTCACACCAGAGGCAACTTGCAGTTTCTCAAGTCACTCCTAACATGGAAAAATACAATAAAATATATTTATAATATAATAATATAATGTGCTGCAGGATGTCCTGCAGCAAATTTTTTTTGCAGCTTTAATAAACCCTTTTCCATGTTTTTATGATAGAACTCTAGGAAATAATGTCATTGATAAACCTAGGAGCAGAAATCATATTGTTACATAATTTAATATATTATAATAGTATAATAATATATAATAATAATGTAATACAATTAAATTAAATTGATATAATAAGTAGTGATATCTCTTGCTCACCTCACTGGGGCCCACAAAAAGGATTTTCACTCTCCGTATTCTTCCTTTTTGTGGCTAGGCCACAGAGCCTTGGCTTTGCGTAACTCGCCAAGCTGAACTGAGTAGTGAGGAGGCATGCCTAGCCATCCCTTGTGGCCCTGCCCACACCTGTTGCTAAAGGGAGGAGACTGCTTGGCCATTGCTAGAGCCATTGCTAAGGGGAGGAGCCATCTGCTATGATGGTTGCTAAGGGAGGAAGAGACTGATTGGCCGTTGCTAAGGGGCATGGTTTTACTTGACTCAGGCGTGACAGGATTGTGATAGTAAGTATGCAAATACCTTAAACCACTCATAAGTTTGAATGCTACGTTGTGTCCAAATTTCGTACCAATCAGTGAAGTAGTTTGGACTATATGAGGTCCCCACAAATGAACATTACATTTTTATTTATATAAATATCATATTTTATATCTTTTTGAAAACCAACTCAAAATACCAGAAAAGTATGCAAGCTTACTGTTTCTCCAGCACTCATTATCCAGTTATGTGAGTCAAAGACAATAGAGTGCAAAAATCTGGCCAGAGGTCTTAACTAAAATATTACACTTAGGCTCATTGACAAGATGGAGAATGTAGACTGAATTTAAAATCCTGATTCCTTTTGTGATTAGGGCCTGTTTGGAAGGGCCCTTAGGCTCATTGACAAGGTGGACAATGTATCTTGAATGAATTATTGGTATCTATTTAGGAATATATATAAAAAACAACTAGCCATGCATTAAAAAGAACCAATGTATAATCAAACACAAAGGCAAACTGAAAATCAGATATGTGTCTCTTCTCATGGATGAGGTTCAAAGTACATTCACTGGTATAAAGCAGCATATTTTTCATAGTCAAGTCAAGGACTTACGATTTTATTGCCTGAAGCTGAAAGGATAGGAAATGTTGCACCAGCTAACCAGTGAGAAAAAGCATTTTGGAGATAGAGGGCACCACACTGAATTATTCCTTCACAATAACCAAACACTAATACAGGAATCTGGATAAGTCAGCGAAGATCCTGAATTGTGGCCAGATTGTTATTGAAAAAAAGATATTCTCCCGTTATTTGAATCCTGAGTCATTTATTGATATCAAGGTAAGCAAGAACACCCTGAATTGTATTGGAAGTTTAGGTTTGCTGAAATTATATATTTAATAAATAATGGGCTTAATGAGCAAAAGTTCAATTTTTTCTATCCAATTTCTCACCTTTTCTTTTCGGCTGAAGAATAAATGAACTTTTTCATTAGATGCCATGTGGGAAGATGTGCATTAGCATACTCAAATTGTCTAGTTTGGCCACCCAGTTCTGTATGACCAGCCAAGCAGAAAGCAACTAGGTTTTATGCAAAATACGTACACACAACATTTTATTACAGGGCACTGGAAAGATCGCTGTCCTTCTGTCAGAGAGGAACAATAAACCTTCTGTTCAAATATCTGATCCATAATTGCTTCACTTGCATTATTGAACTTTTCATTTTTGCATTTGTTTCCTATTTTGTCTCTTTTTCTTACAAAACAGTTTAAAAACCAGATTAAAGAATAACTTTAATAAAGGTTCTGGCGTCTTATAAGGTATGCATAATATTTTGTACAGGCTGAATTCAGACAATCTCAGATATACCCATGTATTTAGAGAACTTATAAAGCTGTATATAGAATATATTTGGTGAGAAAGGGAATGAGAGAGAGAATATATATTGTTGAAAGATATATTGTTGACCAATTTTCCCTGCTTTGACTATTTCTTGAATTACCAATTTTAGTTGGCTCAATCATATTGTTGGAATGTTAAGCAATCCTCAGAGGCTCGGAGAACCAGTTTCTACTATTCTCCTTCTGGGCTAAATGCTCAAATGTATGGCTGTTCTATACAACTCTAAGTTATTTTGGAAGAGAGATGAATTGCTAGATACACTTTGGCAAGGATTTGTTTGGACAGTAAGACTGCATTAGTCAATCTGGTGCCTAGAAGATTATTAGATATGATCTGCCAGGGTTTTCTTCGGCACAGGCAGACTTGATGGCATCCTATTGACCAGTCCCAACTAAAGGAAACCCATTAAAATGACTGATGAAAGTTGAGTCAACAGATAGGTAAAAGAGCCACAGGTATACAAATTTATATTAAGATCTATAGTTGATCTTAGTGGATGGGTCTTTTAAGGTATCTTTCTTGTACGAAGTGAAGCATATGAGTCCAAAAGAAAGGGCCTCTTCATTGGTTGAGCTCCATAATACTTTGCCATCTGAGCTGTTGTATTTTTGGTGTCAGGCAATGTCTTCTTTCCTCATTGCTATTAAATATAACTTTTATTCTGCTGTGTTTTTGTTTTTTTGGTGGCCATTTTATGTTGCTATGGATTTCAGATCTCCCTTTTGTATTTATATTTTAATTGTTTAATTGGTTTTATATTTATTCATGGAAGATTTTCAGAATGCCTAAACTCTGTATAGGAGCCCCTGGGAGTGCAGAGGGTTAAACAGCTGAGCTGCTGAACTTGCTGACCAAAAGGTTGGCAGTTTGAATCCGGGGAGCGGGGTGAGCTTCTGCTGTTAGCCCCAGCTTCTGCCAACCTAGCAGTTTGAAAACATGCAAATGTGAGTAGATCAATAGGTACTACTTCGTCGGGAAGGTACCGACACTCCATGAAGTCATGCCAGCCACATGACCTTGGAGGCACCTACGGACAACGCCGAATTTTTACTGGATGTAAAAGAGAATAGTGGGAATTAGTTAAATTAATTTCAAGGATGACACTGAAGTAATATAAAATTCACAGTTATGCTTTTCCTTGGATATCTGTTTTGAAATCAGCACATTAATCATAGTTAAGCAAGTTTCTAGATAATGATAATAATGCTAATGCTAAACTCACTAAATGGTCGTTTTTGTAAACATGGTATCACATGCTATTCACCATGTTTTTTCTCTCTGTTGGAGTTGCAACATCTCAGAATTTCTCTTTTTGCTCTATTCTCACTATTTCATTTCCAAAACTCAAAGCTCATTTGAAACCTTTATAATACAGTAATTTGAATATTTCAGTAGGGAGTGAAATTGCATTAAGAATAACTACAACTCTTGGCCATTGCTACTTTAATTTCAAGTTTAGGTTGACTTTGAAGTTCATAAGAAAGAACTAAATATCAGGGTAAAGTCATAGACACATAAATGATATTTTATGTCAAGATCAATTGAACACCTGCATGTACTGAATAACTGACATCTAATCCTATGAATATTTAAAAAAGATTCCAGTCTCTGTGAAACACTGTGAAATGAATGATTTTATGCTTTAGTTTCCTTTTGGCAAATAATGCTTATTTTAATGCCAATATTTTTGATAATTATCAAGCAGAAAATGGTGATAACTCTAGCATTTGTATATGGGATTGTCAAAATATATCAGCCACGTTTGAAAGTTTCTCCAGGGTGAAGAAGGAGCCTTTCGAGTTAAGCTCTTCAACAGATGCTTGATTTTGTGCAAGTGAGATCTTTCATTGTGGCCCGTGGGACTCTTCATGCACAGATTAAACACATGTTTATATAATTCTCAGCTCTGTGGTGGGCTAAGTACAACTAAGTGGAACTCCTTTGATTGCTTTTTTGTCTCCCAACATGATCTTATATTATGAGACGACTTTAATGAAAATGTTGTTACATAAAAATGTTTTGGATGTTGACCCTGATTTTTTGATGGGAGTAACTGGATTGCCCCACCATCCTTCCCCCTGATCTTTATGCATGCAGCATATATGACTCTGGCTCTTTCTGTAGCCAGACACTTTGAATTATGCATAAGAGGCATTCAAAATTACGTTGACTAAGTAGATGCTGGAATCAATATTGACATGGCATACAATACTCCTTTTACTTTCTAAGCATTCAATGTTACATCTAAAAAGGCCATGTTCCTTGTAGGGTCCATCTATTCTATCTTGATAAAGCCCTTGCATCTTTACTTTGCAAGCCGATTGTAATAATGAATAATCAGACATCTATTTTATTTGTACATCAGTTCTATAATGAATATGGAAATGATTGTACTAAGAAATATATGACTGGATGTTTTCAAGTCAATGAAAGATAAAAGTATGAAATAAGAGTTCCATAAAGCTCTTGAGCAGTGACATTTTACAGAAGGAACATTTTTTAAAGTTCAGTAATGAGATTTAAGATTGTGCATGTTTCATGTTCCAAAGGGGGAAAATATGTAAAAAAAATAGAAAAGAAAAAGAAGTAAAAGAGAATGGTGAGGGTTTAACAATTTAGAAGGCCCCAAGATTGTTCAGGGGTTTGATGTGGCCGCAATGTTGTTCATGGTGGAGATGTGTTCTACACAGATAAGTCTACTGTTTGAAAAAGAAATAGATACAAAAAGGGGTAGTGGGTAGGAAATATCTTCTCATCTGGCAGTGGAGAGAAAACGTATGCAGCTTCCTATTACTGTATCTCAAAAGAAGAGAAGCAAAGTCTTCTGTTTGAAATAAAAGTCCTCTTTAAAGATTAATAACTACAAGATGATAGATTCTTTCATTTGATCCATCAAGTCTCCTCCTATAGTCTTACAAGAGCAGTGGCTTTGAAGTTGCCGAACAATAATGAGCACCTGGATAGCAGATCAACTGATCACAAACTTCACCATTATGGTGAGATTCACTGCATTTATTTTTGAATTATAGGAATTGTACCTACATTTACACTCTACTACCAGCACTACTACTACTGCAAATTTTATGCAAATTCGTACTCACTTTTGTTCTTACTTTAGCTCACATTTTGGTGAGAAACTGAAATAAGTGGAAATTGACAGATTCATCTATACCTGTTTCCAAGAATGTTATCTATTGAGTTGCCATGTAGATTATGACAAAACTGTCATCTCCATGATAATTGACCCTTTTGCCATCTGAAATGCACTGAAATACTTCCCACATGTAGTTCTATGATCATTTTGCAAGTTTTCACTTCATATTACTTGTTCTTACTGGTAGGCTTACTGCCCTGAGTCCCCTTGGGGAGATAGGGTGGAATATAAATAAAGATGATGATGATGATGATTATTATTATTATTATTATTATTATTATTATGACACAGCAAACAAGATAAATATGCTGGATTTCATATCACAAAATCACAAGTCGAACACTTCCCAAGTGTCTAGGACTGTGTGATGTATTTTCGGATGATGCGTGCAGATCCCAGTAGGGTGGCCTTTTGCAGTTGGCAGATCGTGATTTTGTCAATGTCTATTGTTTCCAAATGCCAGCTGAGATCTTTTGGCATGGCACCATTATTATTATTATTATTATTATTATTATTATTATTATTGACACAACGACGTTGTATGACACAGCAAACAAGATAGATATGCTGGATTTCGTTTCACAAAATCACAAGTCGAACACTTCCCAAGTGTCTAGGACTGTGTGATGTATTTTCGGATGATGCGTGCAGATCCTAGTAAGGTGGCCTTTTGCAGTTGGCAGATCGTAATTTTGTCAATGTCTATTGTTTCCAAATGCTGGCTGAGATCTTTTGGCACGGCACCCAGTGTGCCCATCACCACCGGGACCACCTGCACTGGTTTCTGCCAGAGTCTTTGAAGTTCAATCTTGAGGTCCTGATAGCGGCTGAGTTTTTCCTGTTGTTTTTCTTCAATGCGACTGTCACCTGGGATGGCAACATCAATGATCCAAACCTTGTTCTTTTCCACAACTGTGATGTCTGGTGTGTTGTGTTCCAGAACTTTGTCAGTCTGGATTCGGAAGTCCCACAGTATCTTTGCGTGTTCATTTTCCACAACCTTTGCAGGTTTGTGATCCCACCAGTTCTTAACTGCAGGGAGGTGGTACTTGAGGCATAAGTTCCAATGAATCATTTGGGCCACAGAGTTGTGCCTCTGTTTGTAGTCTGTCTGTGCTATTTTCTTACAGCAGCTGAGGAGATGATCAATGGTTTCATCGGTTTCCTTGCACAGTCTGCACTTTGGGTCATCAGCTGATTTTTCGATCTTGGCCTTGATTGCATTTGTTCTGATGGCTTGCTCCTGGGCTGCAAGGATCAGGCCTTCTGTCTCCTTCTTCAGGGTCCCATTCGTGAGCCAGAGCCAGGTCTTCTCTTTATCAGCTTTTCCTTCAATTTTTTCAAGGAACTTTCCATGCAGTGTTTTGTTGTGCCAGCTGTCAGCTCTAGTTTGTAGTGCGGTTTTCTTGTACTGGTTTTTTGTCTGCTGTGCTTTGAGGAGTTTCTGATTTTTGACTTCAATCAAAGCAGGTTCTTCACTTTGTTTTACATATTCTGCCAGGGCATGTTCTTCTTCTTTGACTGCTTGTTTTACTTGCAAGAGTCCTCTGCCCCCTGATCTTCTAGGCAGATACAGCCGGTCAACATCACTGCGAGGGTGCAGTGAATGATGAATGGTCATGAGTTTTCTTGTTTTTCTGTCCAAATTGTCCAGTTCCGCCTGTGTCCAATTTATAATACCAGCAGTATATCTTATGACAGGTATGGCCCAAGTGTTTATGGCCTTGATGGTGTTGCCTCCATTGAGCTTGCTTTTGAGAATTTTTCTGACCCTTTGTGTGTATTCTTTACTGACCACAGTCTTCACATGTTCATGCTTGATGTTGTCCAGCTGTAATATGCCCAGATATTTATAGGCCTCTGGCTGGTGACAACTTATTGTTTGGCCATTGGGCATATTGATGCCCTCACTTTCAATTATTTTTCCCTTCTTCAGTGCCACTGTCGAACATTTGTCCAAACCAAACTCCATGTTGATATCAGTGCTAAAAATTCGGACAGTGTTGGTCAGAGATTGGATTTCAGTTTCCGTTTTCCCATATAGCTTCAGGTCATCCATGTACATCAAATGTGAAATTTTGTGAGAATTCTTAGATGTTTGGTAGCCGAGATTTGTTTTTTGTAAGATTGTTGACAGAGGGATCAAGGCAATAATGAAAAGCAGAGGGGACAATGAGTCTCCCTGGAAAATTCCTCTCCTGATGTTGACAAGTCCATAACTTTCATTTCCAACAAACAGTTCAGTTTTCCAGTGCTCCATCATGTTTTCAATGAAGGTGCCAACGTTTTTACTAATCCCGATGGCGTCCAGGCACTTGATGATCCAGCTGTGTGGGAGTGAGTCAAAGGCCTTTTTGTAGTCAATCCACATCATGTGAAGATTAGCTTTTCGGCTCTTACAGTTCTCCAGAATCATTTTGTCAATCAATAACTGGTCTTTTGTGCCCCTGCTTTTCCGTTTGTTGCCTTTCTGTTCATCTGGCAAGATGTTTTTTTCTTCAAGATAGTCTTGAATTCTGTCAGCTATGATGCCAGTCAGTAGTTTAAAGATAGTGGGCAGACACGTTATTGGCCTGTAGTTTCCTGGTGCTGCTCCTTTTGCTGGATCCTTTTGTATCAGGTATGTTCTTCCAGTTGTTAGCCATTCACTGATACTTCCTTTCTGCAGCATCTCATTGAATTGTTGGGCCATTTTTCCATGTAAACTAATCAGATGTTTGAGCCAAAATCCATGAAGTTGATCACTACCAGGCGATGTCCAGTTCTTGACTTTTTGCACTCGTTTGCTGATCATTTCAGTTGTTATTTCCATCTGTTCCATTTTGTTCTGTGAGAATTTTCCTTCAAACTCCTTTATCCACCCAGCATTTTTGTTGTAGTTCTTATTGTTTTCCCAAAGCTCTTTCCAGAACTTCGTTGTTGCAGTTTTCTCTGGCTTTATGGTTACTGTGCCTGTTTTTTGGTTCAGGGCTGCTCTTATTATTATTATTATTATTATTATTATTATTATTATTATTATTATTATTATTATTATTATTTTAGGCTAGGGAAATGTAATCTCTCATGTCTACGAGTAAAATGGGAAGTAGTCCCTTGCCCCACCCTGCAACATTGCAGGGAAGTAGAGCATTCCTTTCACACACAATGGCACTTTCCTCTCCCACAGACATATGCTTATATTCCAATATGACTAAGACCATGATAGTGATGGTGGCACCTCATCCCCACTTTGCAGATTTCTCTATGTATAAAATACCTGGCTTTGAGAAATCATTCTTTGAGCCAAAATTTGTATATGAGTCCCCAGAAAAATCCAAAGTAACCATCTTACAAAGTCTGGCTTGAGAAGGATCCCTCAGAATGAGATAGTTAGAGAAATGATGGTCCTCTGAAGCAGAAGGAGCTGGAGGAGTAGCAAAGTTGTTGCTGTTGATTGTTGATGTTGCTTCCTGCACCATTTGAGAGAACTACCCAATTCCACCTGGCCCTGCTTATCAGGCAAAAGAGACTCACGTGGTCAGAGGTATAACAAGACTTCTTATGTCCCTCAATATGAAAAATTCCTTTCTGCATTGCTATAAGTTCCAACATCACTTGAGCATTTAGAAATACAGCTTAGACATCCCCCAAAAAGAGTGGAGACAAAATTATCAAGGAAATATTAGATTTCTACATGTGAAGAATGTCCAGTGTCTCGCTCTCTAAAATGATGAAAATTTGGGGGAATGGAAAAAAAAGAATTACTGGGCAGAAACCTTATTGGGTGAAATGTCTTCATTCTGCCCACTCACTTCATAGCTTATATTTCTGTATAAAGTGATAGAAAGGAGTGAACAACAGGATTCAACAATGTACTTCCACTGGATTCCACTGCTTTAGCTACCATAATAGTAGTTTCACCACTTCTCTGAATAATTGGCCAGCTCTCTGAAGTAGGTTTCAGAGCAAATAGGGAGGTCAATTTTACTTGAGGAAAAGAAAAAATCCAAAGAAAGTTTACCATAAGATCTTGGAATTGTTTTTGAAGACTTTTTATTTTTGTTGGTGTCCTTATGTTTAACAAGTGCTTCAAACTTTTTAAGGGAAAGTATCTTACTTAGTTTTTACAAATCTGTCCCAGCTAATATCTCAGTCTGTAGTGTAATAATATAACTTGGCCGTATTTAGTAAGCAAAACTGCTTTCCAATTTAAACTGTAGACGAAGTCTATATCCTCCTAAACCTTCAGTGTAGAGCAATCCAGAAAGTTTCCTTTGATTCTATTCCCAGTGTTTCTCTTTTATATAAAAACACTGTCTTAATATAGTTAGTAAAGGAACTGGACCTAGTCAAAAGGCTTTATAACTAATCTGATTTTGAAACTAGATGGTGTGATTGAACAATCAAAGCTCTAATAATAGCCCTTTTTCTTATGAAAGCCTAGTGTTACAGACTGAGACTAAGCTCATCTGTAGGTCATAGAAAAATGTATACAACTGAGAGAACAAAGAATGGTTAAAAGCCACTTGCAAGATCTTTTCCCCTCTCCCTTACATGAAATCACCATACATGATTTGCAATGAAAAATTTACATAGCTTCAGAATGAAATTCTGATTTTAGAAGGGGTTGAAAATAATATCTCTCCCTTTAATTCAATTACTTTAAAATGAAAGATGAGGTAAAGTAACATATTTTGTTTAAGAATCAGATAAATATTAGGCATGTACGATCCATGAAAAAAATGATTCAATACTTGCTTCAAAAGTAGGGGGTGCAGGCACTTCGTTTCTAAAGTCACTTCCAAATTTTGAAGCAAAATCTTTCCAAAACTTTCAAATCTTTGTATGTACCTTGTTAATGGCAAATGTGCATGCGCATGAAGGAAAACATTATTGTCAATTGGGAAAATTGAGGGGCCTCTCTCCCCCTCATTTTCTGAGCTATCCTAATGAAATTTGCTACAGTGGTAGAACACAAAAACCACTGTTAGCTCACCAAATCTAAGAACGTTTGACTCATCCTCAGATTTAACAAAAATAACAAAAATCTGTTCCTGGATTGAAAGTGTTATTTCCTGTTTCATTGGGTTGTCTTTACTTTGAAAGTCATTGTTATACTTCAGAAACTTTTTTTTTGTGGCTGAAATTTTGTTAAATTGCTAGACAGTGTCTCAGGAAACCATAATATGCTATCATAGCACCATGTCCCTTGCGCAAAGGCAAAGTTTTGGCAGTGTAATAAAATTTTGCCATGTTTCTATTACAGAACCAATTAGGAAATGCCATTTATCACCCAGGAACAGAAATAATAGTACACTATCAAATCACTCCTGACAGATGGCCATCAGCCTCTGAATAAGGAAATCTGTTCCTGGTTTGAAAGTGCTATTTCCTGTTTCATTTGGTTTTCTGGGGTTGAGAGTGTGTGACTTGCCCAAGATCACCCAGTGGGTTTCCATGGCTGAGTGAGGAATGAAGCCACAATCGGAGTCCAACTCTCAAACCTCTCCCTCCCTCTCTCTCTCTCTCCCCCCTCCCTCTCTCTCTAAACTTCTCATACCTTCCAAGAATTCACATATGAAAGTTTGGTCAAGATGGTCAAGTGAGGACAAAAGGGGTGGGGAATGTTAAGAGGATAGAGGAACTGGGACATCTGTGAATACTCTGTTATGGGGAAACTTCTGCTCCAGCCCAATGCTTTTTGGGAAATGTAGTTTAGTGCAGGCTTGTGGCATCTCCTCGCTTCCCATTAAATTAATGGGGAAAATTCAGAGGCTCTGCTCTCCCTCATTTATAAAGCTATTGGGGTGAAATTTGCTACAAAGGAAGAAGATTTTTATCACTCTTTGCCTATCAAGTTTCATAATGTTTCAACCATCCACTGTGTAAACTAGTGAAGTTAAAATTGTGAAGTTGCTTTTATTATCTTGATGGAAGTTTGAATGTTGACATAGGTGAAGTAAATAATTGGAAACAAAGAAGTTTAAACTTTGATGGGAGCAGGCCAGACTTGGAAGTGCTTTATCAAACTTACGAGGGTTAAATGAAAAGTAATGCCTCCACCTTCCTAACTTTTCAACAGATGGCAGTACTGGTATGCAGCAGGTACTGGCTTGTTCAGTAGATTCTCCTCTACAGTTCCACTTGGCGGGAAGCCTTAGCATTGAACAGTTGTGTTGTTAAAGTGCAAAGTATGGAACTCTGCGCAGACAGTCAGTCAATGTGACTTAAGCAATGTGCAGTCATTGAATTCTTGACAGCAGAAGGTGCCACCCCAAAGGAGATTCATCAGGGAATGCAAACTGTTTAAGGTGATTGTGTTGATGTGAGCACTTGTGTCGTTGGGCGAGTAAGTTTACAGGTGTTGAGGTGGGAACATCTGCCTTGCATGACAAAGAAAGAGTTGTACATCCTGTGACAGCAATCATTGAGTTTCACAAGCAAAAGGTTGACAGATTGATTCAGGATGATTGTTGTATCACTCAGAGAGAAATTACATGCATAATCGGCATTTCACAAGAACGTGTGGGTCACATTATTGCTTTGCTTGGGTATTGGAAGATCTGTGCACGATGGGTACCCAGGATGCTGACACCTGAAATGAAAGCACACAGACTTGAAATTTGCCAGGAACTCCACTCGCATTACAAGAATGAAGGTGATGCCTTTCTCCATTCAATTGTGACAGGAGATTAAATGTGGGTACACCATTACAATGAAGCATCAGTTTATGAAATATCAACACAAAGACTCCCCCCAGAAAAAGAAATTCAAGACACAGTCCACAGCTGGAAAAATCATGGCAACAGTGGTCTGGGATGCAGATGGTGTTATCCATGTTGATTTCCTTGAATGTGGAACAACAATAAATTCAGAGCATTACATTACAATGCTGTGAACTTTGAAATGACGGCTAACAAGGGTCCAAAAAGAAAATGGAAATGTTTTCCTGCAGCATGACAATGCCAGAACACACACTTCACATACCATCACAGCAGAACTTCAGAGACTGGATCTCACCACCGTACGGCATCCTCCATATAGTCCTGATTTAGCATCTTCTGACTTCCATCTGTTCCTGATAATGAAAGAAGATCTGTGGGGAGATCATTATGCTTCTGATGAAGATGTTGAGAGAACTGTGAGATGCTGGCTGTGGAAACAGAGTGTCGACTTCTTCCATGACGGCTTCAGAAAACTTGTTCATCGTTGGCAGAAATGTATCCAATTGTCTGGTGATTATGTGGAAAAGTGAACAGTGGTAGTAAAAGAGCATATTCTAAGGATTATTTCTGTGTTTGATTTATTAAAATATTCCCATCCAAACCCAAGTAATGAAGTTGGAGGCATTACTTTTAATTCAACCCTCGTACATACAGTAGAGTCTCACTTATCCAACATAAAGGGCCAGCAGAATGTTGGATAAGCAAAAAATGTGGGATAAAAAGGAGGGATTAAGGAAAAGCCTATTAAACGTCAAATTACGTTATGATTTTACAAATTAAGCACCAAAACATCATGTTTTACAACAAGTCTGCCACTTGTTTGGGAGTGTGGCTGCATTTGTGTTGTTGTTGGGCGTGTTGGCCTGCTGTGTGTTGCTGCTTAGAGAAACAGCTGTGGATCTGGGTGGAAGGCAGACTGCATTGGATAATACAGAACATTGGCTGAGTGAAGATTGGATAAGTGAGACTCTACTGTAGTTGAAAAAAAATGAGTGATATCAACCCAAGTATCCTCAAGATACCAGATCATGTCAGGTCTTGGAAGCTCATAAAAGTCACTCCTGGTTAGTTCTTGGATAGAAATACCAAGGAATACCAGGTGATGTTGGCTATACTTCAAAGGTAAAACCATCTTTGAGAACTCCTTGTCTAAGAAAGCACTAAGAAATTGATGAGGTTGTCATAAACAGAGAGGCAACTTGAAGGCACACATACACACATATCTAAAATTTTTAATTTAAATAATTTTAACCTCAATTATGCAGTTTGGAGTAACAAATGACATCTGCTGATTGTTTTGAAATATTATATGGGGAACTTTTGAATTTTACACTTATAACATTAAGTAACAGTAGGGTATCACTGAGTTTTCCATCTCCTAATATGGACACTGAGGTTATAATAATATAATAAATAATAAAACTTTATTTATATACCGCCCTATCTCCCAAAAGGGACTCAGGGCAGTTTACAACAATAATACATAACCTAGAGTACATAGCAATATAAAACACATTATTGCACAAAATAAAATTTTACACTAAAAATGACAATCAATGATGATCACAACAGCTTCCAATCGGAGGGCGAGGATCAATAATTGAAACTTACTCATTCGAGGAGGTTTCCTGTGGAGTCCTGATCCCATTTATCATCCAGACATTGATGCATCAGACCAATTGCATATTCAGGGGTATGGACTCAGTATATGTTTGTATGAAAATATATTGTATGCCTATTATAAACTCTTAAATCTTCATTTTGACTCAAATTAGCTACATGGAGAATAATGCCTAAACAACTCCTGTCCAATGCATAATATCTATGATTGAGAAGTATACATGAGATAATTTGGAATTTAAGACTATGAAGTCCATATTTATTATATCACAGAATGAAAGCATTCACAGTGTCTGTTTTTCAGGGTTTTTTTTTAAAAAAGTTATAACACATATTGACCCAAAGGACAACATAGTGCAGTTGTATGTCAATATCTTTTATTAGTTACATCAAAGAGACTGACAGATTTGGCTCTCCCCTATCACATCTCTTCCTATGGAAAAATGCTTTTATTGAATGCTAAAAAGCTGTTCATTTATTAATTTACTGGTAGGGTCTCATGTTGTGAATCTCATGAGCCAAATGCTTAACATGTGTTGAAAATCTTTTTTACAAAGAAATATTATGCAAGTTCTGATTTGGTTTTTCTTTTTTTGTAAAAAACTTCATCTGAATCAAATATTTTGTGCATCTGTGTGTGTGAGAGAGAGTGTAAGGAAAAGAGACACTTTGTGGCTGAATATAAAACAGATTTTTTGAACTACAAACTACATCAAAATGACTATGAAGAACCCTTCATGTCATGATATTTTGGAGTCATGTAATTTCCTTATTTTTATGTTTTGTTTTCTAGCCTTTCAAGTTGTGTAGTGGCTCCATGAACATTTTAAATCTATACTACTCTAGTTAGGTTGTGCTTGAATGATTTAATAGACAAGTATTTAGATACTGCTTATTGACCTTAACCATATACTACCTGTCACAGATACAAGTCTGCATTCATAGCTGAGCATAACAATGCATTCATAGGTTTATAAATCTGGGAAGTCTCACAAATGTGCATCATGCCTCAAGGTTGTTAAATATTTGATTTCCCCGCCAGTTTAGAATTTTGTCCAATTACCTATAGGCAGACAGTTTTGCTTTGACTAGTTATCTGAGAAATGTCTTTTTTACAAAAAACTACATTTGTTGTTTACTTCAGCAAGTCTCATATATATTTCACTCTAGACACAATGTTTTCAAACATCTGCTTTTTAGTAGCCATGCTATCCTGAGGATATTCTAATCCCATATGCTGAAAATGTGTCAGTTTGGCCCGAGGTGAATTTTGTAAAATGACAAAATCTAAATAGACTGCTTCTCTCTCAGTTCTACCATTATGTATTATCTCTTGATGGAAGACAGTTGCAGGTCTGAGCAGAGACTTGAATTGATAGTGATGTTTTCTGAATTTTAATTTCTCTCCTTTTTATTTTTATTTTTAAATAAATGGCATTGGTTTAGCTGATTGTGAGTCCTTTATTTTATTAGTTTTAAACTTATTTTATGCAATGCTTTGGACACAAAATAAATAAATCTACACTGTAGAATTAATGTACTTTGAGACTACTTTAACCATCATGGCCCCTATGGAATCATGGGAGTTCCAGTTTTACAAGGTTTTTAGCCTGCCGAAGAGTTCCAATGCCCCATCATACTACAAAACCAAGAATAACATAGCATTAAGCCATGGCAGATAAAGTTGTATCAACTTGCATTAATTCTCCCATGTGGAAACACCTCTATTCTGTGGAGGAACATGGCTATCATGTCACCTCTCCATTTTTTCTTCTTCAGGCTAAACTAACCCAGCTTCCTAAGCCATTCCTCATAATGTATGATTTCCCGACCCTTTTCCTGCCTTTGACACAGCCCTGTAATTCAAGGCAGTTTACAAAAGTTTCCATATATATATATATATACATACACACACACACACACACACACACACATATACACAGAGCCCAACTTACATTTGATAAACAACTTAAAATATTATTATACAAGCAATAGAATAACAAACAATTAAAATCATGCACACTAAATAGAAAGACAAAAAATATAGTCAATAAAAAACATTAAGGGCCAGTTCCTGATGAGCAGTTAATTCTCAAAGGCCCCCTGGAACAAAACAAAAAAAAGTCTTGATTTGCCTCCTCCTATTTTTTAAACAGCTATTCCTGTGATGGAATAAAGATAACATCTTAAAATGTAGCAGACTAATTTGTGGAGATTCAGGCCATCAGATAGCTTAGACCTAAAATATCACCTACACAAAGAGCATATCTATCTGTCAATCTATTCCCATTCACTTTGGTTGCTGATACTAGATCCCAACAAGGTAACATTTTGTTGATAGTCTCTCAACCCTGGAACTCTCTTTGTATCTATCAATTAAAGTTCTTTATTTAATTTCTCTATATATTGGATGTCTGACAGCTGAATGTATGGCATTGAAAAGCATTACAGAAGTATCTATAGGACCTTCACACATTCATGGATTATCTGAAATTGTCTAGTAATTGTCTCTCATTAAATGAATTTTGGAAAGATATGGATGTGTTAGACTTTAGCACAGGTTTCCATGGATTATAATCCACTTACTCAAATGTATTGACAAAATCCTCCGCATACAGTCTGCTCCACTGAGATCTTCTGGGGGGCATCTACCTCAAGTCAGAACCCGATTGATGACTGTCACCCAGAGGAACTTTCCATCGACTGCCCCAAGAGTGTGGAATGACCTGCTAAAAGAGCTTCAACCACTAAATAAACTGTCAGAATTTAAAACAGAATTAAAGACAAATCTTTTTTGGCAGGCTTACCCAGTCAGTTTTAACTATGAATTTTAAAATCACATGATATGTTTTAACTATAGTCTCATGTATTTTAATATGTGAATGTTTTAATATATTCTTTTATGGTTATATTTTAACTATATCTTAATATGTGCTTTTATAGACATATCTGACTACTGTATATTATGCTCCACCTCAAGCCAAAAGGAAAGGCGGGCAATAAGTAAATTATTATAATTTATTATTGTTATTTTATTATGACACAGAAAACAAGATAGATATGCTGGATTTCATATCACAAAATCAGAAGTCGAACACTTCCCAAGTGTCTAGGACTGTGTGATGTATTTTCGGATGATGCGTGCAGATCCCAGCAGGGTGACCTTTTGCAGTTGGCAGATCGTAATTTTGTCAATGTCTATTGTTTCTAAATGCAGGCTGAGATCTTTTGGCACGGCACCCAGTGTGCCCATCACCACCGGGACCACCTGCACTGGTTTCTGCCAGAGTCTTTGAAGTTCAATCTTGAGGTCCTGATAGCGGCTGAGTTTTTCCTGTTGTTTTTCGTCAATGCGACTGTCAACTGGGATGGCAACATCAATGATCCAAACCTTTTTCTTTTCCACAACTGTGATGTCTGGTGTGTTGTGTTCCAGAACTTTGTCAGTCTGGATTCGGAAGTCCCATAGTATCTTTGCATGTTCATTTTCCAATACTTTTGCAGGTTTGTGATCCCACCAGTTCTTTGCTGCTGGAAGGTGGTACTTGAGGCATAAGTTCCAATGAATCATTTAAACTTTGTTGTTGTTGTTGTTGTTGTTGTTGTTGTTGTTGTTATTATTATTATTATTATTATTATTTTCATAGAGCATAATATTTAGGTTTCATTCCCATGAGATATGCCTTCGGGTCATCATAAGTAAAAAATGACTTGAAGGCATGCAAAAACCTGAGATTATAACTTTTTTGGACAACACCTTCCAGACTCCCTACTAAGCTTGGAAAATTTAAAGATGAAACTACATCCTCAGAATCTGCACAAGCCTTAGATAAATACTTGTTAGGCTGCAACTCTTGTTCTACTGACTGGGAAAGTCTGAGAGAGGTAGTTCACACACATTAAAGGTAAAGGTAAAGGTTTCCCCTGACATTAAGTCCAGTCGTGACTGATTCTGGGGGTTGGTGCTCATCTCCATTTCTAAGACGAAGAGCCGACATTGTCCATAGACATCTCCAGGTCATGTGGCCGACATGACTGCATGGAGCGCCGTTACCTTCCCGCCGGAGTGGTACCTATTGATCTACTCACATTTGCATGTTTTTGAACTGCTAGGTTGGCAGAAGTTGGGATTAAAACCGGCACTCATTCTGCTCCTGGGATTTGAACCTGGGACCTTTTGGTCTGCAAGTTCAGCAGCTCAGCGCTTTAACACACTGTGCCATACACATTACATTTTTAAATTCTGATACATAATTTGGTAAGGACATGGAGAATTATGTTTTTTTTTTTCATGTCAGGAGCAACCTGAGTCACTTCTGGTGTGAGAGAATTGGTCGTCTGCAAGGACGTTGCCCAGGGGACGCCCGGATGTTTTGATGTTATTACCATCCTTGTGGGAGACTTCTCTCATGTCCCCGTATGGAGCTGGAGCTGATAGAGGGAGCTCATCCGCGCTCTCCCCGGGTGGGATTCGAACCTGGCAGCCTTCAGGTCAGCAACCCAGCCTTCAAGTTACAAGGCTTAAACCCAGTACTCCACCGGGGGCTCTGAGAATTATGACGAATCCATTGTACTGTATTTATGTGTTCACATTTTCTGTGTGTTCTTTTTATTTCCTTCTGAATTTGTTTTAAAAGGTTGACAAAACATTCAGACTTATTCTAGAGCTTCATGATTTCATCTGTTATATGTAACTGCCAAATGCGTGGGGACCATATGCTAAGACCACAGCTGAAGGCTAAATGCAAGAGGAAATTGCATCCACAAGAATTTGAAAGGAATTTCATCCCTTTCTGCTACTTTTACCATCATCTTCAGTTAACCCCATCTGTGGTGTGTTTAGTAAATGTGTATGACAGATGGCCTCCAACCACTTTTGTTTGGGGACTACATACAATCAACTTGCTTGGGAATAAATATTCATTATTTCCTTAGATTTAAGTGACTCCTTGTGCTGTGTATCATTTGCAAATCTAACTCAAAAAATCATTATTCCCCCATGGGTATCCAGCATGGATACAGTGTTAGATACAGTGAAGGTCACCAGATCCATAAACATTATCTATTGACAGTTTTTTACACTTTGTTTTAAATTGCATATCTTGTACATCATGAGTTTATTTGCAAGAGAGCGTTTAACTTTCATTATGTTGAATTGAATTTGGATTTGAAAATGCCATGTTAATATTAAATAAGAATGTTACAGAATTTATTGGCCACTTTCTTTTGTGCTTTTTCTCTAGTTAGAACATTGAGAAAAGGAATACAGAAATAGTTAACATAAGCATGCTAGTGATTTTGAAGGAGGAAGAACTTGTACTTTAAATACTAATAGCTGAAATGGTGAGGCATTTAAGATTTGTTTACACTTCCTCTAAAATGCCATTTGATATATTCTGTAATTAGAATGCACTTTAAGGAATATGCATGATTTCAGCTCCTCTGGAAATTGAAAGGCACCCTTTTCCTCATCACCATCAAAAGTAAATTGGAATGAATATTCAGTTTGATTCGCACATATTTAGCTTCACTCCTTTTACTAACCATTATGGAAATGCCATTAAGAACTATGCACCTCTAGCAATGATCAACAATTATGCTGTCTATTGAGAACATCTATATTAATGTGTCAAGGGAGATGTTTGTGGTGTTTCCTGCCAACTTGCTTTATTTTCTTACCATTTTTCTCTCTTATTTTTCTTTCATTGTTGTTATCATATTATTGTTATACTTAAGGGTCTGCTTTCACTCTTTGATGTTTCATTTTCCCCTCACCTTTTTGCTTCTGTTTCTATCTCCCCCATCAGCCTGGCACACTTACATTACATTACATTACACTTACATTACATTTCTTATTTGTGCCATCTGTATTTTGTACCATAATTGAAAAGCAGGGAACAAGTTGGCTTTCTTGGGAAATAGTTGCTATGAGTCCTTGAGATAGTCAACAATTCTAAGAAGACTCAGGCTGAATCAGTCCAACTTTTTTTAGTCCAATATTCTATGGATCAAGCTGTCATATCAGTTATGATATGAATACAATAGACTCCTCTTGGTTGTGTTTCCTGTGAGTGACATGCAAAGTCTACCTGTTCACATAACAGTATCCATGGCTTTATACAATATTGAACCAACGTCCTGACCATTGTACTACCTTCAAACTCTTCCCACTTTTTCCTTAAGTGCCACCTTCAAATTACTGTTTTTCAAGTTTCTTCCTCCTTATCCACCAAACTAATTTACTTTCTTATCTTTCATAGTTTCCTCCAGGCATTTTATTTTAAAAGTATTTTATGTGGTAAAAGGGATCTTGAAGCACCTTTGAGACTAACAGAGCGAAAGAAGATGAGAGCATAAGCTTTTGTAGACTTAGGTAATTGGATGTATCTGAGGAAATAGACTTAAGTCTACAAAAGCGTACGTTACTGACTTTTTTCTCAGTTTAGTCTCAAAGGGGCTAAAAAAACCCTTTGCATACTGACTCAAACTAATTAGGCCAGGGAAGGTGGGTGAGCATTTAATGCAGTTGGGATTTAAAAGCCCCAAATAATCATTTTTAAAAATGTATGGGAGTAGGGACCTGGATCCCCTTCTCCCATACAATCCACCCTGCACACTAACCTGATTGACAACAGTCACTCAAAGGACCTTTACATCAGCTGCCCCAAGACTGTGGAATGACCTAGTGAAAGAGATTTGACAGCTAGATCAGCTGCTGGAATTTAAGACACAGTTGAAAACTCATCTCTTTTGACATCCCTACCCAATCAATTTTAAGTTGTGAATTTTTATCTTCATTTTATCAGTGGATTTTAATTTGCAATTTAACTTCTTGTATCTTGCTGTAAGTCTTTTAATAGTGTTTTATCACTTGTTTTTATGATGTATCCATCCAGCATTGAGTCACAGGGAGATAAATTCATGATGATGATGATGATGGTGATTATTATTACAGTCAGAGGGGGTCCAACCATAAGGCGAAATAGGCATTTGCCTGTGGCGCCATCGTCCCGGGGGCACCACTCTCCACCTCCTTCTCTTTTGGGCCTTCCGGCGGCCGCGCAGGGCCTTCCGGCCGGCGCAGACCCACCTTCGCACCACGCAAGCCCACCTTTGGGGCCTTCAGACATTGTGAGGTCTGTAGGAACTTGGAAGCTAGGTATGTGGGGTTTATATATCTGTAGAAGGTCCAGGGTGGGAGAAAGAACTTTTCTTTGAAGCAGGTGTGAATGTTGTAATTAATCACCTTGATTAGCATTTAATGGCCCTGTGGCTTCAAGGCCTGGCTTCTTCTTGCCTGGGAGAATCTTTTTTTGGGAGGAGTTAGCTGTCCCTGATTGTTTACTGTCTGGATTTCTTCTGTTTTCAGAGTGTTGTTCTTTATGTATTGTCCTGATTTTAGAGTTTTTTTTTAATACTGAGGGCTATCTGGGTTATCTAAGTCCACACTGCCCTATATCCCTGTTCAATGTTTAGTGCTAAATTTGCAAATATAGTAATTCCTACATAACATTACCATGTATTGAACTGCTTTTTCTATTGATTTGTTGTAAAACATGATGTTTTGGTGCTTAATATTTAAAATCATAATGTAATTTGATGTTTTATAGGCTTTTCCTTTATACTTCCTTATTATCCAACATTTTCGCTTATCCAACGCTTTTATTTTTCAGTGATTGGTTTGGGGGGGCGCCAAAATTCTGTTCGCCTACACTTGAAAAATACCTAGGGCCGGCTCTGATTACAGTTGTCTGTTGATCAGTGAACTGTCATAGAATGGAAGAAGAGAAAGTTGGCTTTCTTCGAACATCTTGAATTTTATTGATTTTCTGATTTCTTTTGATTGTTCAAAAGGAATGTTGAGTTAGTTTGTTAATGGATTTCTTTCACGTTCATTTATTACTTCATTATCCTTTTCTTAGTGCATTTTTCCTGTCTTCTAAGTCTGTCTTGCTCTGTTTAAGCAGTCTCCTTAACTTCTAGTTTGGACCAAGTTTGAATAAATCATAAGCAAGTTGAAGAATGAAATATAATAAACAAAACATTGTTAGTTCTTCCTGAGCTTGCTTCCAGCTGTACGAATTGCATTTTTACTAGCTGAGGAAGGAAATGGGCCATTTCTGGCATGCTTATAAAGAAAATGTTGAGTTTCAATATATTACATGACTTCCGAATGGGTTCCAGAGTGTAATTACATGCAGTCCAAATAATCCTTAAAACATAGTGGCACTCGAGGGAACAGTTCTGTAGGGTGTGTTTTTACTCAGCAGGTAGGCCAGGCTTGTAATGACATTGTGGGTAGGTCTAACAAACTGCTGCAAATGTTTGCTGAATAATTACTCAATATCTTTCCACCATCCATCTGCCATCACTGACAGACATTTGTAATGTGGTTTAGGAAATGCCTATGCTATGAATTTTGATTCAGAGTGTCCTGGGAATAGCTTTAATGGGGCAATGTTAGGATGTTTTAAGAAATTCATTAGATAAACAAGAAGAGTACAGTTAATAAGTTATGTTGGCACCGTAACCATGTGGTCTTTCCCAATGAATCATATAAATTTCTTTGTGAGAGTAAATGAATGTTGAACCAGTAGCTCATCATTGATAACATGTTCTATGAATGCTGGCATTGAAACATTGGAGCTTGGATTTTTTTAATTATTATTATTCCCAGGGTCCTTTAACTGCTTCACTAAGGCTATGCTGGGTGGTGGACTACAGGAATTATAGTCCAAATAATGATTTTTTTCAACGTGCTTTGAAATACAGGGGCAATTATATATTTGATTTTTTCTGGTAATAATTTTACAGAACCTCATAGCCAAATGATAAAATTTTTCATGGACTATACTTCTTTAAACCTAAGATGGGGATGCTTTTTGAGTAGTATTTCTTTAAAGAAAAGCAAAATAAAAAATATCAAGATAAAAATGAAAATAAACAAATAAAATTGATTTTATAACCATATGGAGAATTTCAAGCCATTCACTCTACCAAACTAAAAAAAAAATCTAAAAAGAGCTTTTCTATGATTTACTTATAACTATAGGCCTACTCAAGGGTTAAAGAACTCATGAAATAATGCTTTGCTAGATCTGTTTGCACCTGTCATTTTTCGGTTGCCAGGTCAACATCCCTGATCCTGAGATTTCATAACCGGCACCTGAGATTCCAGTGATGTTATAGGATGGAGACTGCTGATTTCATTATAGATTATGTTTAACCACACTTGCTCAAACAATGCCAGTCAAATAAAACATATCCACAAAAGATAAAAAATGAGACAAAGGAAGGAAGGGAAGACACCTCTGGAGACTATAAAGGACTATAAAGGAACTTATCCAAAACAGATAAAAAAATAACAAAAATTTACAATGCAGTAGTTTTGTATTCTTCATTCGCCCTGTGACTTGGGGATAACAGGCCAAGTCCTGGCAGCTGAGGCCTATACTCACAAATCAATTGCAAAGCTAGACCAGCCATGGCCAGCTATTGACTCACTATGTTCCTTCATGTGGTTATAGGCCATCTCCCTCAGAAGTCCATAAAGATGCCTTTTTTTCTGCAGACATCTGCTAGAAAATAGGTAGTTGCTATCTGGCCAACCTCATTTTCTCTCAGTCATTAAATGGCTATATGGACAGATATGCCTTAATGGCAGAAATTGAGGTAGAATAGGTAGGCATTTCTTGTGTGAAAAGGTGCTGGATATTAGGGGTGTGCATTTCAGGTAAACCCCATGCCATTTTCAGTGTCTGATCTTTGGCCGCCATTCTGTTTTTTCAGAAGTTGCCCAAATTTGGGAAGGCAAAATACCATTTTTTGATCCGGCAGCCAGAAGATGCATTTTTGCTCCAGGAAGATCCAGCCCATTGGTGACAATGGGGGACTTCTGAGGCTCCCCTTTCTGTCATTTTTAGGGCTATTGGGACAAAAATGGCCACACTTGGAGGACACATTGATCACTGCTATATAATAATAATAATAATAATAATAATAATAATAATAATAACAACAACAACAACAACAAAAACAACAAAAACAACAACAGGAAAAACTCAGCCGCTATCAGGACCTCAAGACTGAACTTCAAAGACTCTGGCAGAAACCAGTGCAGGTGGTCCCAGTGGTGATGGGCACACTGGGTGCCGTGCCAAAAGATCTCAGCCGGCATTTGGAAACAATAGACTGACAAAATCACGATCTGCCAACTGCAAAAGGCCACCCTACTGGGATCATCCGAAAATACATCACACAGTCTTAGACACTTGGGAAGTGTTTGACTTGTGATTTTGTGATACAAAATCCAGCATGTATATCTTGTTTGCTGTGTCATAATAGAACAACAACAACAACAACAACAACAACAACAACAACTTAATTTTTATACACCGCCACTATCTCCCAAATGGGACTCAGGGTGGCTTACACATGGGATAAATGCCCCTAGATGCCAATACAAACGATCCATCAAAACAAAACATAGATAAAATAAAAACAATAAAAGTAATGAAATAATTAAAACACAGTTTTAATAAAACATAAGAATATCAAACAGCCGCACGCAGTGAAATTGCCATAGCCTCCCATGTTTCAAAACGTTTGGATCATCCTCTGATTTTAAGGAAATTATTAAACTTTCTAGAAATAAAATCTCCTTAAAAACCTCAAAAAGGTATCCTGTGGGAGGATCTGATTGAGATTCAGTAGTCCTCTCCCTCTGCATCTCCCTCTGGCTTTCACTCATCTGAAAGCCTGGCCACTTGATGCAGCAGCACCCACACCATGGCCACAACTTTTTATATATATGTTATTCATATATGTGTAATTATGTATGTGTTATTTATTATGTGTGTGTGTATATGTTACTTTTTATATTTTAGGGGGATAGGCTCAGGCTTTGTGAGAAAAGGAGCACACACACACAAAAGCCACAAAAGACAACTTATAGGGTGTTTTAAATATTATTTTTAAAAAAATTTAAAGATTTTTTTTTTGGAGAGGAAGGCTTCAGTGCTAGATTGGTGCAGGGGTGCACAAGCCAGAGGGCACACATGCACTCACAAGCCAGGTGAACTGGGGCAAGAGTATATGATCCTGCAGATAGGTCAGGAGAGGGAAATAAATGAGAGAGTCAGTCAAAAGAGGTGGATGAGAAAAAGAAAGGGCTTTTTTGTATTTTTAAAAGTTTTTTGGGGGGGGGGGAAGAAAGGTGCAGGAGTACAGAGAGAAGCAAGAAGATAGGACTAGAGAGGAATCTCTGTGGGGATTCAAGGGAGTCAGGCTATCCCCTTCCTTCAGTAAACCACACAAATATTTAAATAAACACCTCCCGAAATGACATTTCACAGCCCTCCCCAAATGCATTCCCACCTTCACTTCCTTAGCAAAATAGTAAAAAACAGAAGGAATTGAAGATATTAAACTAAGAAAATAAAATTTCCAAAACAAAATATTGGAATTGAGTCCAAAAGCAAATGAAGCAATCCTAAGAGCAGCGAGGTAGAACATGCAGCTAGCTAGCATGTGAATGGCTTTCTTCTGATTGGCTCAGGCAGGCAGCAGAGCTCACAGCCTCACAGAGAAACCATGCATACGCAGCTGCCTCTCCGTACTCTACATGTAGCCGAAAGAAACTGAAAGCAGCCATTTTAGAAAACCGTGCGTTTTGTTGCGGCCAAAAAAAAAACAAAAAAAACATGGCTGCAATGCCCATGCCATTACAGGTGATTCGGCAGCCAAAATGCTCAATCATCCAGAGCCTATTTTGAAAAAGGGATATGTGCACAGTCCTCATATGTTAGATATTTTCAGGCATGATGTCAACACATTTCTGGGTTTTTCCTATTTTTTTAGTCAATGTTTTATTTGTTTTTTAAATTACCTTTTTCCAGACCATTTGTACCAGCCTACCAGTTCACCAAGCGAGGAAGAAAGTACTGTTCTGTATTTTACATCTCCAACATTCCCCCCGGTGAGATTTATCTATTGTAGCTATCACCTCTTTTCTATTTCTCTAGACTTCTAAATGCATGAAGACCTTTGCACTAATTATTTTAGAACTAACATATACATTTATAAAATTGCTAATCTTTTGGAGATATTGGAAAATGGCTTAGACTCCAACACTTCCTCTGTAATGAAAAATGGATGGCGAATGACAATCCTCATCCAAACCAATATAAACCATTGGCAAAATTGTGACATTCAGCAGATCTCTGAGTCTAAACTCTTGCCTTTTTCTTCTGTACAGGATCTCTATAGTACATCTTATCTGTCAAAGCAATACAGTAGGAAGCATTAGCCAGATACTACAGCTATGTAGAGGTTTTGGGATCAGTTTGCGTTGTAAAGCCATTTCTATACTCTCAATATGCTGCTAACTTAATGGAATGGAATGTATAAATAAATCCAGAAATTGGACTGTAATTAATATAACATTTCTTAGAACAGCTGTTTCAACCAAAAGTCAGGTTTCTCAAAAATTTTCCCACTAAGTGGGCATACATTCTCATGCTTTTTGTTTTATATGATCTCTAATCTGTCTGTATATTTTTGCATACAATTTGATTTTTTCCTGATGTCAGTATTTAGCTTTTGCTTTTGGAAAGTTTTGACCTCCAAATCCATGGCCTCGTTGTTGAAAGAATTGTTCAGATCTTTCAACCATGTAGGTCAGAAGTTCCAAGGAGAAAGAAAACATACACATTTTATTTTAAAAATCATGATTTCTTTTGGTCTTGCCTACAAATTTCCATATGTGTTCATTTTGAATGGTAAATGAAAAAACATATTCAAGGGATGATATTGCTTCTAAAGTTTTATGACCATGTTATCGTCATTAAAAAGTAAACAAATAGCATGTACTATATGCACAGTTTATAGATGGTTTCTAAACATCTAAATATGAATCAGAGCTTGAGAAACTTAGATTTTTATTTACTACAGTCCCCATAATATTTTATTTTATCAGCATAGTGACTGAAAATGCTATTGGAAAACTTTTGGACTACAATGCAAAGAAGTAAATTTCACAAGCCTTAATATTAATCAAAATGAAAACTGGTGAAAATTAGGTGCACACAAAAGGGTTGTAGTGTGCTTCTCCGCTATACAACTTCAATTTCTTCCTCCTTTTCCCTGTTTCATGCCCCAACAGTCAGTCAGCACTTTGTGACAAAGGAGCACATTTGGCCCTCAGTTTCTTTCTTTCTCAATCTTTCCCTGTCAGTTTATCCCTCTTCCCTGCCTGCTTTCCTCTGTGTTGGGGTGAAGATTTGCTTATAGCTCTATAAACTATGGAATGACTCTGTCTTCTGTGTGGATGATGCTGGTTTGTCTACATAAGTGAATTATGATGCTTGCCTCAGCAACCTATTTTATCTAGACATATAAAACTCTATGTTGGGGGGGGGGAGCTAATGGGAGATAGATTTCAACCACGTGATTCCCAGCCACAATGAATCAGGACCAAATATTGCACACATATTATTAACTAGCTGTGCCCGGCCACGTGTTGCTGTGGCTGATGGGAATCATTTGTTGACCAGGTGGAATAGCAGTGAATAACCTTGCAGCCTTAAAGTCTGGGTGTTTTCTGCTTACGTGAATCCTTGTTTGGTGAGCTGGAATACAATGGAATAGGTTTGCTGCTTGGAAGGCTGGGTACTTGCGTTGTAGGGAAATGGTTTTTTTTAGCCAATTTGAATTGCACTGAATAGCTTCGCTGTTTGAAAGACTGACTGCTTTCTACATAGGGGCATCCTTTCTTGGGTAGGTTGAATGAGACGGAGTAGCCTCATGGCTTGAAACCCTGAGGGTGTACTATCAAGGGGAAATCTTGCTTGGTTAGGTTGAACAGCACTGAATAGCCTTGCTGTTTGGAAGCCTGGTTGCCTCCTTCCTGGGGGAATCCTTTGTTGGGAGGTGTTAGCTGGCCCTGGTTGTTTCCTGTCTGGAATTCCCATTTTCAGAGTGTTGTTCTTTATTTAATGTCCTGATTTTAGACACTATATTGTTCTGTATTATTACACCACAGTAATTTTAGCTATTATATTTGTTGCCTGAGAGTACAGGCAGGCGGACCCTCTTTCCAATGCCTGGAAGAGAGACACAGGCCCAGGTAGCTGAGGCTAGGAAGGTAGGGCCCTCGTCTGAAGAGGGAAAAGAGGGAGGGAGGGGGTGCAAGGACCCGGGTGGTCCTGCCTAGGCCTTCACAGCCTTTGGCCACTGTTTCATTCTCCAGGTCCAGCCCATGTGGCAGGCCTGGGCCCTGGCCAGCTGTTCAGGGCCTTCAGGACACGGAGGGGGGGGCTTTTCCCAGCCTTGTGGCCACCCCTGCCTCCGCCTCTGCAGGCCTCCATTTCAAAAAACACCCCAAAACATTGCGGCCTTGCTGCCTACTTCCTTGGGGCCACAGCGCTTCCCGGCCTTGAGGCCATTCCTTCAGGCCTCTATGTCAAAAAGAAAATAAATAATTAAAACAAAATAAACTTTGTGGCCTCCCTCCGGCCTGGCAGGAGGCGGAGGTGGGTCTTCGGGGGGGGGAAGGTTCAGGCACTGCCTCTCTCTTGGCCGGGGCCACCCTGAGGCCTGCGGGGCATGGAGGAGGCTCCGGTGGTCTTCACGGGGGGGCACCATTCTGGAAGGCCCCCTGTCTTCGGCTCTGCAGGCCTCAACATCCCCAACCCCCCCCCCCCAAAAAACCTTGGGGCCTTACGGCCTCCCTCCGGCTGGCCTTGCGGCCTCCCTCCCTCTGGCCTGTGGGGCATGGAGGAGGCCACGGTGGCTCTTTGCAGGGGGGGTTGTTCCACGCCTGCTCGGGGTAAGAGCCTGACAACTCTTACCCCACTGCCCTCCTCTTTGGCACAGGTCCTGCTGCGTAGAGGCCCCTCCTCCGACCACCATGGGGCCTTCTGACCTCCCTCCCACAAGGCCCGCAGCTCAGACCAGGCTCACGGCTGGGTTTTTAAGGCCCTGTGGAGGTTCTTGACGTGATGTTTTGTTGTATCAACCTAGAGGCATGGATGATGGGTTATGTTGTCAAATTTCGAGGTTGGGGGGCCTTTCGTTTTGTTGTTTTGCTCGGTGTCGCGATTCCATCACTCTTTTATATTATTAATAACACAACTTAAAATACTGGGGGGTGGGTGGGAGTTGATTAATGATATACCGTATTTGATTATAAAGTAGGGCTGAAATACTATGTCTCCCTGTTAATAGCCAATATTATAAGAAATAAGAAATTAGGGGGAAAGAAACAGCATATGATTAGAGAAGAAGGTTATTCTAAAATACTACAGTGGGCACTACAGGAACTAAGTAGTGTGTTTATATGCTTGCGAAAGATATATGAGATTTCCCCTTCCCCTCCTTCAATAAACAAACGCTAGGAATACAAAAGCATAAGAATATATGAAAAGCTGTCCTGTACAAACTAAGGCCCTTCTCTTTGATTTCTGTTTCCATAGTGTTGCCATGCATTATGATCCCTGACTAGTAACTATTGATAGCTGAATCATTCATGATTTTATTTAATCCTCTCATCATCTATATTTGCTCTATCCATTTTAAAATAGTTATGCAGGTTATTTGCCATACTTACACGCTGGGATAATGAATTCAATGGTGTTACTATGCATGCCCTGTGAAGAATTATTTCTTTCTATCTCCCCTAGATCTTCCACTATCAAGATTCACTGGATTTATACATATTGGTTTCCAGTGTTGTGATAGGAGATATGGGGAATGACTAGCATAAGTGTGTACACCTCTATTATCTCTCAAGTTATTCACATTTTAAGAGCTAAAATGTCCCAAGTGTTATAACCTTCTAACACAGAGTGGCCCTTTTCCTGTACTTTTACCAGTTTTACAATATTCTCCATAGGATTCAAAGCTCACATTTGTATTAAGTGGTTGCACAATGATATAAACACATTATAATATTGGATTTTTTTAAACTTTTAATTATTTTCTAACACTCTCATAGAATGTGCGAGTATACCAACTGTCATGCAATGGGTTAGTATTTTCATTAAGTCTGTCACAGTTTTCCACAAAATTAACTCCTATCACCTTTTCTTACAAAATCTGTGAAACAATATAATGCAAAATCAGACTAAAAATCAATAAAATTTTCAGGGAGAACGCATGGATATTATCATACTGATAGTTTATGCTCCAATTGCAGAGGCAAAAGAAGAAGAAATTGAAAAGATTCTATGCTGGAGTCCAGGAAGAAATTGATTGATCACACAATGAAACAGAATTTAGTGATTTGAGGTGATGTAAAAGCTGAAAACAGAGCAGAAACAAAGATTGCAGGAAAATTTGTCCCCGAAGAAAGACTGATTGATTCATTGCAAACACGCTCGTCAAGCAACCCAAGAATCATTTGTATACCTGGACATCACTCGATGGCCAATATAAACATCATATAGACTACAGAACTAGAAGCTTCTCAATTTTGTCTCCAAAAAGAAGAAGCAGATTGTGACACAGATCACAAACTGCAAATATCAAAAATATCAGAAATTAAGGTATAGCCAACGAATGCTAAAACACAGCATGAAAAACATTCCCTTAAAATGTAAAGCACAAATCAGAATTTTAATCCAACTAGTCCATCATTGACAGGACAGAGG
Source organism: Anolis carolinensis (assembly GCF_035594765.1). NCBI lineage: Eukaryota > Metazoa > Chordata > Lepidosauria > Squamata > Anolidae > Anolis > Anolis carolinensis. The sequence continues at coordinate 159,232,007 of NC_085845.1, forward strand.
TGGTCAAATTACATATGTCTCTCACACTCCTTGGGACTCTCCAGAAGATTCCATTTAAAAAAAAAGGTTTAGAAAAAACCTTCAGGCTGGTTTTTGGGCACTTGTAAGTTCCCAACCTGGCCAAACTCATCCAAAATACCCAGAAATGCAGGCGTTTGATTCCTCTAACCCTGGGGTTTCCAAACTATGACCCTCCAAGGTCATTTATCCAACTCCCCCCTAAACTTTAGATTTAGGGTGACATTGGGTCTGAAATGACTTGAAGGCACACAACAGCAACAACCCTAATTAACCTGACTATCTCATCAGCCAAAAACAGGCCCACACTTCCCATTGAAATACTGGTAAGCTTATGTTGGTTAAAATTGTTCTACATTTTAAATATTGTATTTTTTTTCAATTTTTGCACTACAAATAAGATATATTCAGTGTGTATAGACATTTGTTCATGTTTTTTCAAACTATGGTCTGCCCTACCCAACAGTTTGAGGGATTGTGAACTGGTCCTCTGCTTAAAACATTAGAAGACCTCTTCTCTAACCCATCTCAAAACCTTCTCAAAATATTAAAAAAGAAATCAACTAAAAACGGCTAAAATAGCAGGTGAAATGTCACATCACCAAAATGTGAGTGTGTAGTCTGCTAGGTGGGCACAGAGAGAAAAATATCATCCGCTCCATCTGCAGTTGTCCACTCCTGCTCTCTTACTCTTACCAGATAATGAACTATGGCTTTTTACATATCTTTGTTTCTGAAAAACCACTCCTTGGTGGACCCTCAAGAACAGTGCAGCAGTGAGCATGGAAGGTGTAGTTGAAGTCAATAATTACAAAGTGCTTTGAAATTGACTTAGTGTTACTTCATGTCCAACTCAGTGCTTACAATCAAGATCTTACACATTTCAAATAGAGACAGGTATTTTTATTTATTTTAAAGCCACATCATTTTTTTAATTGAGATGTGAATCAAAAGGTATTAACATCATTTGAACTTCCTGTATTTTATGTCTGAATTTAAAATATTGGGAAATATTGGGAAATTGACAAACTATTGTTCCAGATAGGATGACAGATGAGCTACTTGAGCTTTCTTACATATCTTTCTTATTAAAAACAGAGGTCAGCAACTTTTTGATGTAAGCATGTTCTTTTTTAAATACATAATCACAATTCAACGTCTAATTAGCAATTCATTCTTAAGGCAGAATCCTCCAGGGATGTCTGCAAGGTGTATTTGAGATTCATGGCATAAGTCGCATCTCATCACAGCAACTAATCTAATTTTGAATGCAGAGCTGACATTTCTCCCTGGTACAACTAGAAATGGAGGGGCGGGAGAGAGAAGAAGGTTGCTAAATATCACTTCTGGGCTAAAGCTGTTGTATTTAAAATCTTTAAAAGCCCTCTTAAAAGTGTAGACATGTAGCCCCCCCACCCCACCAATCTTCTGCCCCTTTATGATTACAAGGGAATGGTGACAGAGCTAAACCTTTCTTACAGCATGAGGTCTGCCTGAAATGATACGGAAAAGTGCTGTGGCATGATAAAGACCCTATGATTGATTGTGTCATGAGCATAAGTCAGTTCCAATGCTCCAATAAATCAGGCAGGCTCTGAGGTGCCACTGTATCACTGCTGCAGATAACATAGTTGATGTGCTTGAGTATTTCACAAAGCAGAAGCAAGCAATTCACTTCTTTCTCTCCTTCCCCATCCCCCTCACCCCACGGGCAATTTGTGAAAGATCAGTTCACACAAGCACTGAGTGAATGTTTCTGCAGAGTTCACTAGTACTGGTAACCATTAACATATTTCGGGGGGCAGGGAGGAAGAAAGATATGCCCTTCTGCTCTATTTCATGGCACTTAACAACCATGCTTCCTGATTTCTACACATCTTACCAAAATCTCCATCCAGAGAAACCTGTTCAGTTTATTATTATTTTCATGCTTTACTTTAGTGCATGAAGCATATAATAATCTGAGAAACCTATAAACAGCACGACATTAAGAGTAGCATGTATTAGCATTTTAATAGAATTTTCATTTCATGAAGTCACTCTCGTTTGGCTGAATTGTCTGCTTAACCTATTCAACCTGCACATGCTTTAAGGTTTACTATAGATCCCGTTGGAAAAATAGGCTGCAGGGGAATCATAGTGTATTTTCAATATATCTCCCCTTTCAACTCTACTATATGGGATCACACACCATATTATTATTTCTGCTACAAAAAATCATATTGTAATGTATATAGCTCCAAAGCCTGAAGATTATATGGGCTCTGGGTTCCAATAGCATCCCCAATTCAAATAATTTGTGGAGTATGCTGATTGTGACAGAATCTTGCCTAATAATTATACTTTCAAGTGCTTGCTTTGGACAGATAAATCTGGTTTTGGATTTGTTTGCTTGCTTTATATCATGGCTTCCTTCGTTACAGAACCTAGTGCAGATGAAAATAACATCCAGCTAAACCAATACATTAAATTGCAAAAGAGAATTAGAGCAAAAGTGGAAAACTAAATTAAGGACCTCATCAAATGTGGTTTGGGAAGTGTCCCCGCCAGTTCCTG